>NC_051161.1:80209244-80369511 GCF_013339745.2 Dermacentor silvarum
ACGGCGACGCCGACGGCAGAAATCTGCTTTTGAGTGTCCATATAATTGCTATCGCAATAAAAAAATCACAGCATATCCACGGGATGAATGATGATGAGTGGGCGAAGCTCCGGAGGGAATCATCGGATCTCCCGCTTAAGGGGACGCTAGCACAAACGCGTTAGAAACGTGCAGTACTCTCTAGTAAGGGGGAGCGGCCACAGCGTCTTACGCAGCCATTTACACATGCCGGAACGTGCACCGCGTTTGCCGATGCCATCACATGACTGCTGAGAGAGTATACCCCCCGTATTCATAAACGCTCCTCGACTTGAACTTGACTTGCCACCGCCTTGGGCAGCGCGTTCGAAACGCGTTGAAGGTAAGGCGGAGAGGCCACAGCGTCTTACACCAGCTTCTTACACGGGCCGTAACGCGCTAGCACAAACGCGTTAGAAACGCGCTAGAAACGCGGCCTTTCTTTAATGTTCGGTATTTATTGCCATCGTGGTGCGTGTGTCTATGTGCGCTTCGTGGCGTAGTGGGCTAATGCCGCGCGCACGGAAGCGAGGGGTCCCTGGTTCGATTCCGCGCTACGGACACAACTTCGGAATTTTTTCCTCATTTTTCTCAGACTGGTTACACACTACTACTACGACGACGGGGACGGAACGGGTGCCGCTATAAGGAGCTTCGCTCCTAAAAGGAATATGGGCAACCACAATGAGCACTCGCCTGCAGTGCGACCGCGTAGAAAAAAAACTCATGCCATACTTTTCTTTTTTTGAGCAGGTTGGTATGCCATACAAGATTGAATAGCTCATTAAAACAATGGAAACAGTCGCCAAGTAAAATTCGCAGCATTGACTTGGACAACTTCGCATGGTCTTTATTCCAGAGCATATCGCTCTGAGTTTGGTCAGTGGCTGGGTTCACTTCTCCAGCTCTTAGAACCGTCTCTCGTATAATCCTATAGTTGCTAGGCAGAGTCATAGCAGGTGGCGGACATGCACTGTAGAAGTAGACAAAACACTTCAGACGTCCCAAGAATCGTAGGCAATTCCCAGTGCTTCAGCGATAGTTGCTTTTGAGGCACATTAGGATAACTCGTACATCCCAGCGAAAAAAGGACCACGAAATAGAAGGTACTGATGATAATCTGGCTGCATATAACAGTATCGGCAAGTTATTGTGAAAGGACGGTATGTTGGAACTAAACATAATGTTTCAGGAGCTTTGAGAAGCGATCTAAATAACGTGAAATGTGTCTAATGGCTGATTTTGAGAAAGAGAAGCTGGATACGAAACGCATTTTTTCGCCGTTGTTGCCTTGATGTCGCCATTTCCTCGAAACTAAGTATTAACTTTCAGCAGAGCTGGCGCAATGAGAAAACCCTTAAACTGCATATCACTGACACAGCGCATATTATCAGGCGGCGCAATTGTGCAAAATCAAGGGACTTCGTATAACGGGGATGACCATGATGTTTGAACATGAGTTCCGCTACGAAGTCAGAAGTTCTAATAAATGTGAAGAAGCTACATAATTTTATTCCAATGCATGCCCGATTTCCTTGTAAGAAGCTCAATTGGGTGGTAGGATTAGGTTTCGTGATTGACTGGTCAGCGCTCATATAATTACGGCGTAACAAAGTGTCGGTTTAGTATGCATTCAGTTGTGTTGTCAACATTTTTTTAAAATAATTCAAGGATTTGCTCGGAGCAGATGGGAAGATCAAGGGTTTAGAAAAAAAAAACAGAACTAACACACATGTTGCAATCGAAGCGAAGCTCCCGTTTAGCGATTATACAAGTGTTATAAATCTGAATGCGATGCCTAGAATGGTCTATGTTGTAATCCAGGTAACATAAAATCTCGTGCAAAGTTTATGTTTACGCACAGAACCGGTCACAAATCTGGTGTGATGTGATATTTATGTTTATGCGGGATGCACCCTTCACAATCTAAGCAGAAATGCACGCAGCAGTTCAGGCGAGCGCACACTGTGACACGTCGGCGTAGTGATGTCATGAAGGCGAAGGTGCCATTTGTCAAGGGAAAAATGGGGGAGTACCGGTGTAGACCGAGAGAAATATGACGCGAAGGACAAAGGTAAGGTCGACCATTTTTTTTCTCGTTTCGATCCTGCGATCATGACCTATTGAAAACTGGCGCGCACATGCTACGCGACGGTACAGGCACGTAATCCGCAAGACAGCGGTTAGTACAAATCAAAGCCCCTTTCTCAAAGAAAGATGGTTGAACGCCAAGCTTTCTCCCATGCAAATTGAATCAAAGTCCAAAGCCAACGACCACGCAACGAACCTAGAAAATGCTGAGTGACCCGATGCGATGCTTGTGTGATTTGATTGTTTGATTAGGATGGTATTTTTTAACGTTGAAGTTGAATGAAAACAGATTTCGTTAAGTTGCATACCCTTTATTTTAGAGTATGTAGCCGTTGATTACACAACCACACTCACATTTCCGCGGGCCCCTCTACACTTGCACAGTATTGCCTTGTGATCGCCGTGGTAGACGCACTGAGGCTCTGCCTTTGCCGACAGATGGCATCGGCCTTACGGACATGATCGCGCTTACGTTCGCGTACGGCAGCCTCTTCTGCCGTGCGCTGAACCCGCGGCCTACCCATGGTGACGGCCGGGAGTGCATTGCGTGACGCGCGTAATGATTGCAGATATATACAATTCGTCTGGTTGGCGTGGCGTTGCAGTTCCGATTGTTCTTATCGCTACAACTGCGAATGTAAAGTGTAGTGTTCTACGATTGTGTGCGCAGATGCGCAGATTGTTCTATTGTGTGCGCAGATGCGCAGCTAGTTCCATTGTGTAAGTTGGCTTTCCTGCAGTGCGTTTTCGGCGCTCACGGCCGAATGAGTGAGACGGAAAGCTTCGCTTTAAACCTCTAGCAGGAGTCACTAAGACAGGTTCACTTTAAAAGTATTCTTTCACAATTTGGGAGGAACGCGCCACGCGGAACACTCCGTCAAACATGGCGGTGCCTTCCGAAAAGTGCTCTCTAGAAGAGTACTGAGCACATTTAAGTGAAATAAGCCACATTCCATAAGCAGGTGGCAACGTTTGCCCATGGGTAAATGTGCGCTGTTTTCTTATGCTACTTTCTTGCCGGCACCTGACAGAACTAGCAAATTCATGTCGCGTGTACAGTTGTGCACACTGCGCTTGCATTGCAGTGCACAACTCCATTGAAGTAAATTGAGCCACGCGAGAAGCGTAAGGGCATGCGAGTACGGAAAATTTTAAACGCAAATCGAGAGTCGCTGCTGTTCTACTCATATTCGATCCGAATTTTCGCTATTAGAACTAGTCGAATCATTGTTTCATTGTAACCTATGCATAAGGAATACCAATTCGCACTATTGGCTCTAGAAGGACAGTACGATGAAATTAAGGTATGTTACGAATTATTCTGCTGCAAAAGAGTTGCACTTGTGGCCCAGAGGCACCAGTTCTCGAGGCGAATCACGTGGCACACAACTTCCGCTCAGTAATTTTGAGTAAATAAATAGGAATCGCTCTCATTTAGGCAGCCTACGTACAAATTTATTTTGATTTATTATTCGCCCAGTCGCACCGGGTTTGCATTCGTTTTTACGAGCACAACACCACATGACAGCGCTGACGTACCGAACGTGTATTTCTGATGCTGCTGTCCCCACGTTTCCGTGTCATTGTCGTGGTTCCCCTTTTAACTGCAAGCACTTGTTCTTCATTAAACTCAATTTTTTTCTGACTTCTGGTTGTGACTGGTATTACATCCGTGTATCATATATATTTCTACAAGCCTGGCTTCTTTTCTTTCTATTTTTTTACCAGACGAACTGCGTTTAAACGTGATATTAGGGTTGTTTTCAAGTGGGAAAGCAGTCGATATTCTTTCCATATTCGGCGGCTGTTTCGGACGAATATTCTTTATTTGATTGAATTTTAAAATTTCAGTATCCGAACACCCCCGAAACAAAGATATTGTATGTCAGATAAGTTCACTGTCAGCCGCGTCGCACCGTTTGTTACAATCACATAACCTAGTAGGGAAATAAGTATAGCAATGCATTTCTCCTGGGACGTGTGAAGCGATTACTTTCTGAGGACAGACACTACAAAAGAAGTAACTGCCAAACGGCGGCCCAATGCACCATTTAAGCACACAGGGCTAGAACCGCATCACGGAACGAGGTCGAATCCGAAGCTGTAACTCAACAGTAGGAAGGCGCTAGCAATTAATTGATGTAGTGGCGACACGCCGGGCATGAACCGGCTGGCGTTCTTTCTTAATCTCATAAGGAAAGAAGAAACAGTGGTCGCGTTGCTTTGAAAAAAAATGTCACAGCCAACAGTAACAGTTCATTGTATATGTACTCAAAATTTAGAAATTGCGGACAATCTTAATCTAACTAGGGGAAGCTTTGTATGCCTCGGGCTAGGTAAATGCCTGTTCTCAACTGCACACAATATATACAAACAGCTTAAATATGAGCATGCATATGAATATATGTGTATTCTTTTATTTCTTGCTTCATAAGCTTAAACATTTGTATCGTGGGTCTATACAACCGGAAAATGCAATATGTCCGGTATTTTCTTATGAACAACTAATTAGTCTCGAGCAAACGCTATAACAATTCATGACCTCACGGAAACGCGGTACAGAAACTTCGGTGCGCTGCCACCACCCGCATTTCCTTTTGTTGCCTCTTTTCCAGCTAACAAAGGCTTTACACATGACACAGGCTTTGTAACTGACCTCTTTGGTATAACAAGAATACCATTTATCAACAACACCGAGCCTAATGTATTTCCTTTGTGCACATTTAAACCCACAAGGTCGCAGGTCTCCGGTCACAGATCTGCGGTGCACCTAATAGATTTCCCTAGTGCACCTATAAAGCAACGCCATCGCAGTTTCACCAAACGCAATGTCCTTACTTCTGCCCCACTGTTTGCTTCTATTGTTGCTTCCATTGTGTTGCGTATATCTTCAAAAGCATTGTCAAATACTTGTATAAAGATTTTTAAAATTATTTCGACCAATACAAGCACCCGCCAGAATAAGAAAAATAATACAAATGTTCTTTTTTCGTTATTACATTATTTCAGCGAGTCTTGCTTTCTTTTGCTTCTTATGTATCCACCTTGCCAAGCAGTATCCCGTCGAACGCTTGATTGTGCTTCGAGGTTTTTTAAAATTTTATTTTACCTGCGCTCCTTTACGGAAAATAATACTCTGAGAAATTACTTTTGATACGAGTAAAGCACATGTACTCTTTGTAGAGCTCCAGTTGATCGAGTTCGCATTGCTAGATCCTAAAAGAAGCGTTTCGAACAGGCGGGTTACGACTGATTGTTTCCAGCTTGTCACCATTGATTCTTGGTAAACTGCACACCGTTATTTTTGGAACCACAATGATTTCAAACATCTCAGTGGCCCTGTAACAGAAGGATAACAAAATAAGTGGTAAAGAAATAAGCGTTTCTGATTGATGAAATTGGTACTTGTATAGTTCAGCAGCTGTAGTTATAGGGCATAGTGCACACGAACTCACGTAATACTTCATTTATGATTTTAAGTAGTTTTAAGCATCAATTCTCTTTCACCTAAGTTTTCTTGCTGTAACTTAGATGCCCTTTTTCCTTCTTTTCCGTGCAGGTGTGGCAGTCACAACACCACCAAATGATGGAGCCGCCTCCGGTAATCCAGCGTAGCGCGTTTTGTAATCGATTCTGAGTGAACGCAATATCCCTCTACGTGTGATTGCACCGCCTATACAATGTAATATAAAGAATACTTCGTGCGTTATAACCAAGCCAGATAGGCACGTTTGCTCATCATTGCAATTAATAATTGCCTTAACGGAATGCAGTCACCGCCCATGTGAACCAACCAATCTTACAAATCATCTAAGGGCCTCTTCCAGCACAACATTTTTTTTTTAGTTTAGCTAAGTTTGCTTTTATCTTTCAGATGCTTTTTCTTCAGTTCTGCATTTTTCCTTCCATGCCCTCCTCAATTTCTTGCTGTCTAATTTATTAGTAAAAAGCAGCGAAACACACACTGACACACAAATAGCAAACAGCAATTGCACTATTGCTTTATTCTGTGGAAGTAGCACTGCCTCTTAAAAATTAATCTCTTCAGCATAACAGCATCCAGGGTACTAATTCACTGGTGGGCCACGACATAATCAGAAGCACATTGGAAGCACGCAGTACAAATGTAAGAGGCGTGCACGGCTTACAGAATTCGACACGTGCCACACAATATCTACGCTATATACGGACTATACTTCAACTAGAGAGTCGCGAGTAGATTGAAGGCGTCAGGTATTACAGGAGGCGTACAATTTTATTGATGTTACGCATGGGCTGCCATAGCTTTGAGTGGCGCTCACTGAGTCGATAGAGGCAAAACCAATCTGTTCTTGAATTAGCAGAGCACTTCGCGCGGTAATTAGTAGGAGGTTATTGGTTCGGCTCCCGCTCGCGGCCGATAATTGCTTTTTTCGAATTTGATTTCCCATTGTTAAGTTTAAATAAATGTCGAGTTTAAAGGAATTCACCTGCATGAATACTGACTTTGAGGGGGCAATTATAATTTATCTGGTAAATAAATAATTATTTAGAATTTATTCAATATATTGGTGCTCCTATCAGTCTGTTCTTTGAGCTTTCGTGAGGATTTATGTTAATATCCGCGGTTTCTATTTGTTATATTTGTCGCCCGTACAAATATTCAGTCAGTAGAGCGGGCGTGTATATAGTGACGAACATTTCTATCGATCTCATTTCTTTGTCATCTACCACTCGCGAACTAAAAATCCTGCAATGCTAATTCGTGGCGCCAAGCGCTATTACCAAAAGGGAATGCAATTTGGATGTCATATTATCCCGGAGCTATGAGTTTGAGCAGTGGCGCTATTTCGAGCGATATATAATTCACTCACTGGGAGATCCAAGAAAATTATGTTTGCCTTAATCCCTGCAAGGGCTCATTATTTACGGCCTATCAACGCCTAGATGCACTCGGCAAGGGCAATAGACTTGGGCTTCATTGAGTGTCCAAGGCCCAAGTAAGTGAACACGATCATCAGAGTGAACATGGTCATCACAAATAATCTTAATGTCGCGTTGTTCAATGGCACATTTCGGCGGGCAACTATTCGCTTACAATGTGTCGCTGTGGATAACATACCCTTGTCTACATACAACAGCATCCGGCACTGTTCCCCCAGCCTTTCGAGGACGTCGCCGCATGGTTCGCAGACATCCAAGTCCGCGCAAGAGCTACTTAAGTCAGCTGCGCCGGTTCAACCGACCAGCAGAGGCCTACTGGTGAGCCTGGCACTACAATGGCGCTTAGTTAACAATTGTGTTCCATTGACGTCACCTAAAAACTGTTTAGTTGGCTAACTTGCTTCAGATGGCAAACTTTCTATTAACGGCACGCCTTCTTCAATGATGGCTCAAAAATAAAACTAAAGATTACAGCGGTGTCGAAAGTAAAATCCACAGTATCTCTAAGGTTGCGCGAGCAAGACATCTAAGTGTAGTCCAACGCAGCAGCTGGGGAATTAAACGAAAGGTAGTCGAAAAAATCTAAGAAAGGCATTTTTAATAATATAATATAATAACAACTTTATTTACATCAACTTGGTGGAGGAGGCCGCAAGTAAAAGTTGCTGCAGTACAGGCAGCTTGACAAGGCCCGCAGCCCCCTTATAGAATATTCGGCAAGAACAATTCATACATGTACATACATAGGTATTTACACATATATATACCCACATGTACAGCGGTGAGCACTGTTAAAGTGAATACCTCATTAGTATTCACGAGCCTGTAGCAGTTGATGTTTAGCACAAAATAAAGAAAATATTATTTCTTTTATCGGCATCATCATTAGGCACGACGTCGTATTCGGCACATTTCCCCCCTGAAGTAGAAGGTATGTAGAAGTTATGCCAACTTGAGTACTAATGAGGTGTTCACCCTAACAGTGCTCACCACTGTACCCACATAAGCGCATATACACATGCTCATACATACGCGTGTACATACAGAACCACCTGGTGTCTAGATCAAATACTTAGTTAGCTTTTGTGCATTTCATGGTGAATAACAAAGAAACTTGTCGACGCCGCCGAACATATATATATATATATATATATATATATATATATATATATATGCTCACACATATACAGAAACATATATACGCACTTTATATACACACTAACCGAGAGGACGTACACTTAACCAGTAAGTTAATAATCCTGCCCATACAAGTCTTTGAGCTGTTGGGCCGTCATTTGCGTGACATCAAGGCCTAGATTATATTTATTTAGAAGCATTGGCATTGTTTAGGACAGCTTATCCCTAAATAATTTGTTCTGGGTGGGACAACTCGCCATATTTCTTTATGACGGGTAACATAAAATTTGTCATTCAGTTCAAGGCTACAAAGTTCTCGTAGAGAGGAGCCAGTTCAGTTTTACTTCCGCCTAAATGCAGTTGTTAACTGGCACTGGTATAATTTTAACACAGAAATTATGTTGGCTTCCTGAAATAAGTTGACAGTATGGTAGTTGTAGGGGACATTAAAGAGCAGCCGAACAAACTTTTTTTGCAAGACAAGTAATTTATGCAAATTAACAAAAGTAGTTGTACCACATACCAATAAGCAATAATAGAGGTATGAATAAAAAAAGATGGCTATAAATGAGAAGTTTAATTTAAAGGGCAACGGCGATATACAATTCCACGTCATGCCAATGACTCTAGATAACTGGATTTTAAGAACATCATCAATATGTTCATCCCAAAGCATATTACTCGAAAACGTTACGCCGAGAGTTTTCATACTAGTAACCTTTTCTATTGTTTTGTCCCCATACATAACGTTAACATTTGAATTCACTGGCTCATTTTTAGGCCTACAAAGCACATATTTGTTTTTTTGTATTTATTTATAATTGGTTCATTATTTCCCAGTCCCTCAGCTTAGAGAGCATCAGCTTCGTTTCATACTCTATATCTGTACAGTTTCCTCCTGAAACAAGTATACTGGCATCGTCAGCATACAGCACATATTTCGCGTTTAGGTAAATATTCGTTAATCATTAATATACGCGTTAAAAAGAAGCGGCCCCTAAACTCTTCCCTGCGGAACTCCTTTTTGAAATAGGCTTCATACTTGAGCAATGCATATCTATCTGAACAAATTGCTGTCTGCTAGCCATGTAAGATTCAATTAGTGCTAAACAATGACCTAGAATGCCATAGCTATCAAGTTTTTGAAGCAATGTTAAATGGTGAATATTATCGAATGCTTTGCTAAAATCCACATAGACGCCAAGCACAAGTCTTTTTTCTGCGAACTGGGATAAAATGAATTCCTTCTGTTCCAACAGTGGATATGTTCGGTAGACTTAAGCTTTCTGAAGCCGAATTGGGCAGATGATATGTTGTTCTTGTCGAAAAAGTTATTAAGTTGGCGATGTAAGATTTTTTCCAAGCCCTTAGCGAAGATAGGCAGTATGGATAGAGGCCTATAGTTTTGGATATCATTTCTGTCTCCCTTTTTAAATAAAACACTCACTTTAGCGATTTGCATTCTTTTCAGGAAAGTTGCACTGGAAAAACATAAATTAAAAACGTATGTGTGACAATAGCTAACACATGCTTTACTTGTCTAATTGGCATGGAATCAAAATCAGTCGAGGAAATATTTCGCAGTGACGTGAAAGCACAGAAAACTTTAATTTCAGAGATCGGTTCAAGAAATAATGAAAAAGGGCTAGCAACAGGTTTCAACTTAAACGATGTCACCGGTGAACTGCTTTGATTGTTGCTAACAAAATGATCATTAAACATAGTATCGAGAGGGTTTCCAGATATCTCATTGCCATTTATGTTTAGCTTTTCTATACACGAATATGATTTATTATGATTTAGGACGGTATTTAGCCTTTTCCTCAAGAAATCAAGTTTTGGTGTAGGGCACTCAAATTCGAACTGAATGTGCCGCATTCTACTTAGTTTTATTTCCTTATTCAGTTTAGCACGATATATTTTGAATTGTTTCAATGTGTCTAGGTCTTTCGGACATTAACTTGCAATCACATAATTTTCTACAGTTACTGTGTTGCATCCCCTTTAAAGTGGAGAAACTACGCGTTTATGCTTCTAGAATGTCTTGCTTTTTCAATCAGGAAAAAGCATACACTTGTAGGCAAAGTCATCATCACAAGTTTCTAGGACGCGGGTACTGCGTAAAAAGATAATTTCAGTCCAGTTTTAGTTTGCAGCCAGTAAAACTGTATAACAAAATGCAGTCGCCTACAGGTACAAATTGATTTTAAAAAAACATTTCACGCAGCACACACTAACGTAAAGCTACAAAGGAAGCCCATGCGGGTTTTTCAGAAATAGAGCTTTTCGGTTGAAGAAAATGCGGGGTTAAAAACCGGGACTAACGCCTTTCTCGGGTGCTCGCTTTACTGTCGCAGCTGACCAGGAGGCTAGCAGACTACAGCGCGAGTACTAATTATTCGAAAAATCGAACAAAAGGGACACTGAATGTGTCAAATTAGTTCAGCAGAAGCCCCCAAGATGGGGGCTCCAACTGAATCCAAGTTTGAGAAAGCTTCCATGAAAGGGAAAAACTTGTCATCTAACCAATTGTAGCATAAATCTACAAAGCTTCGAGATGTCGAATGTTTCGGCCTCGCACTGCAATCTTGTAGCTTCCTGGGTTAACTCAGATGGAAGAGCGATCACCCCAGAGGTACGCTGGTTCAGGGTTCAAACCCCAGACCAAGACGAATTTTTCTTCAGCTGCGAGGTTTTCGTTGAGAAAAAAAAAGTGGGCTTGCTTTTTAGATTCGTGATGCACCCAGGTGAATGATTTTTTTTCCTTTTGTGGATCTTGTCTACCTTGCGGGCTTCAACAGAACTGACTTGCCGCATACAAAATCTGCACTTTAGTAAAGCTGGATTCATATGGCGAGGTGGATTACCGATTCAGTGTGGAGACGACCGTGACGTGATAAATCTGCGGTGAATGCCGCTTCCCGGTCTTTCAGGGGCTTTTTATGCCTGCTGTGATTGACATACCAGCACTTAGGTATGTCATGTTCATCCGCTGGGTGTATCGGTGACCTATTCGGGACATGTGAATCCTGCTGTAAGGTAAACATCTTAAGGCTGCGGGCTCAGGCTGAAGAAATATATTCAGGTTTCAACTTTTTTACGACCCGCTTAAATTTTCGACGCCAACTGTAAGCCTTCTAAAGAAATGGCATCGTGTGTCGCAAAAGTCATTCATCGACAACATCATGCAATCGGGAGTTCTTGTCTTTGAGCACCCAAGAGTCGTATGCCTGTGGCGATATCAAACAGCGCAAAAGTAGTACATAATAACAGAAGCAAAGCATTGACTTTGGGTGTGAAAAGTGACTTGGTTACACTATTTGTAAACCTCGCCAATGTGTGTATCGATCACTCACACCGCATTTTCCTTTTCTTCTTTTTTTTGTAGGAACATCAAGTGATGACTGCTGCTACGTGGATGCTCATTGGGAAATCTTGTATGTCTGGTGTAGCTCAAGAACAGCAGAGACATTTATGTCAAAGGAGTACGAATGTAAAGCCACATGTAATAAAAGTTCCTTTTTTTCGTGTAGTGAGTTTCATGAGGAAGTCACTATCAATGCAGTCCACTGGTGCCACTGCAGTGCCGTAATGTTGAAAGAATTTCGGCGTGAAAGCAAACAGGCGTTCTGATTATTGACTTTTGGAATAAATATCCTTACGTAATGCATTGTCACGTATACATTTATTTCTGGTAAATTACCAAACTTAAACACGTGCATTCCATATGACCTTACCTAATGTATGACATAGGGGAGCCACCACTCGTATTTATGCTCCGAGTTGCACCGTAATGTAGCCACAGTGGTTAGCAGTGCAAGCCGCTACCTTATATTCAGCTGCACAGCGCCACGGTTCCGGGATAGTAATGGAATCCTCACAGGTTATTATTGTTCTTGCGATTATTTATTGCAACTACACGCCTTTATGTACCTACTGTAATTCAGCATTCATGTTTTACAATATAAAGCCCAAATGCAGCAGCAAGGCAAACAAGACGCTGTTCCAGGCGATTGACAAAGGTACATGCCCCAATTATACTTGGCAGAAAACATCTTGAATACTTCGTCAATATATCGTTCATACACCGTTCGTTCAACAATCTGACCAACATGTGTTTCATAAAATTCATAATTATACGTTGACCAAACATGTGCGATTATTACCACAATTCAAGGTTTTGTTTACAGCCAAGATGTTAAGGGCTAGTTCCCCCAGCTTCGTGTCCGCGTGTAGAAAAAAACTGTCATCATCAGCATTGGCTCGAGCGTCGTCGTATTCTTCCGCAGCTGGCTCGTTGGCGCCACTCGGTGTGCGCTCGTGCTACTGCTCCCGCGTTGGTCTTCGTCGTCTGCTTCCACAGCTGGCTGCGTTGCCGCTAATCATTCAGGCGTATAATTTCACTCCTCTTCTGTCTTTGTAATGAGGAGGCCGCGTTTACAGGGTATGAGCCATTGCTTAAGGGGGTATGAGCCATTCATGAGCAACTGACGACGTGTCCTAACGCGTATTAGCAACGAAGTGGCAGATTTATTAGCAAGAACATCTCTAAGTGGACCTTTGATCCCCGTTTTACCGGATACTTCTTACGTCACTGCATCGAGATACAGAAAATTTTGTTTGCAAAATGATTTAAGCAACTTACCGCTGAAACCATCTCTAGACTTTCAGCATCTCGGTTTTTGCTGGAGTAAACAGTGGTGCTCTTCTCGGCAGTTGGAAGTTACTTACACCAGACTACGCTGTCGCATCCCGCAATTGAATTGTTATTTATTAGAGCTGGTCTCACGATGTCTCCTCCATGTCACAACTGTAAGAAAATTGAATTAACAGAACATTAATTTTTATCATGCAGACGATATTCACACCACAGAAAGTTATTACCGGAAGCTCCACTCTACAAAATTGGATTAGGTTTAAACATACCAGTATTGTTATCATTTGGGGCGTCAGCACTAGGCTATAGTCGCAGAGACGTGTGTTGCGCAGTATTTAATTTTTAACTGAAACAAAACGATTACCCTGCTAATTATTGTATTTGTATTCTACACATCAGATGAATTCATATCACCTAAATTGATTTCTCCAAATTGTTTTGTTAATATTACCTCCCCGTGGATGTAACAGCTCTTCACTTTCGCCTTTTCAGTTAGTCTGACTGGTCGCTCGCATGGAAATCTAGCTATTGCGACATCTGCCTTTTTTGTCTTTTACTTACGCGTTTCTTGTTTGCTTGTTTTCAAATATGAGTTTTCTTTAGCATTCCCACTGCCGCCCGATTCTTGGCCTATCCACTTTAGTGGGTGCGAGCCATGACAGAGGTACATCATCATCGTCATCATCATAATCATCATCATCAATGGCGCCGTGAACATGCTCGGGAAAGGACTCATCGTCAAAGTGCCGATTCTAGCGTGAGGGCTTCCGAAGCCCAGGCGAAACATCCGCGAAGAGCCGCGGCCCCCAAGTTGAGGGAGCACGATGTTGAGGCCAAACGTAAGCTCGTCTTGCCCTCCCAGGAAACCGACTACGTTGGTGCACGCCACGGCGACGCTAGCGCCAACTTCCCCGGTAGGGCGGCCAGGTTTCAATGCGAGTTTCTCAACCAGAACCTTCATAATAGACATGTTCGGTTGAGTGATGCCCAACGCCGACCCACTATAGTCACATCTTCGCCGGGTTTCACCGGGTTTCACCAACTCACATTTGCTCTCTCTTGACCCTAACTTTCGACTTCGGCTACCACCTGGACTCTCCCGTCGTAAAATAACTTTACTGTGTCGCATGTGGTTGGGTGTCGCATTTACCAACGCCTATTAGTTCCTAATAGGGATGGCCAACAGTGCGGCATGCAATTTGTGCGGGTGCGACGAGACTCTCGAGCACCTTCTGTGTCACTGTCCATCTTTTGACACTCAACGACGTATTCTCCTAGCTAAACACAACCTGTTAGATGACAGAACGCTCTCGGAAGAAAAGATTCTTGGGCCATGGCCTATGCATTCTTGCATGCAAAAGGCCACAAAAGCCCTTCAGCAGTTCGTCAGGAATACTGGATTGTACGAACGCTTGTGGCAGCGGAGATTCTTCTGTGACTGCCTGGGCGAATGGCTGACTCTTATTTTTCTTTTCTCTCCTTACCTATTCTTCCCCTTTCCCCTCCCCAAGTGTAGAGTAGCCAACCGGGCACGTCCTTGGTTAACCTCCCTACCTTTCCCTCTTCGTTTATCTCTCTCTCTCTCTTTCCCACCGGGTATAGGAAACTGGGTATGTACCACTCGTCAATGACAAAAGGTCACTTAAATTTCTCCGTTGGTGGGCGCAGTCTAACCCTCGTCATAAGTATTCCGACAAGTTTGTCCGAATATATATATTCACACACGCGTCTCGCGGGGACTTCGCGGCAGCAGCACTACATAGGTCAACGAGGTCAGAGGGACGCATGAGATAGCAAACCATCTCTCTACACACCTCCTACATGGTACGTTTCGGGAGTCGCATTAAGGTGTCTTGGTACATTCCTTCAATGCTAATCGCAGTAACGTCGACATTCTTGGTGAGATGGGTTCTGCAGGATGTTTTCATTTTCTTTTTTACAGCGTAAGCTGTTATGGGCTCATTCCAATAGCCGTTTCGGTTCGCGATGATGCCACCGCCGCCGGCGTTTAGCCGCGGTAACCGCTATCGCTAGAAATGGCAAAAAGTACGCGTTTCCCCCCGGGATCGAACCCGCGCCCGCTGCGTGGGAGCTAGATACTTTACCGCTGAGCCACGCAAGCGCTTGGCTATCAGCCAGCGGAAATGCTCAATAAGGCAAGCGCGCAGGGGCAGAAGACCCGAGCCTCCGCTAGTATGGCGGCGCCATCTAGGTAAGGTGCCTGCAAACGCAGCGCGCGCAGGGGCAGACGACGATATGCGATTCAGACGAGGCGCGCAATCAATGCGCTCCCGAGCTGCCAAGCCTCCGCCAGTATGGTGGCGCCATCTAGGTAAGGTGCCTGCAAACGCGACGTGCCCGACATGTAAGTTGCTGTTGTAATTCCTGATCGGGCTCAGCAGACGGCTGTGCAGAGAGCGCTGAGCGCTGACGGCAGTGCAGAGAGGCGGACAGTTCAGATCGTTCTCGTCAAAACGAGGCAAACAGACTGCCGCGAAGACCCTGTTGTGCATGGTGCCCAAATTGGAGCTACTCTTGGGCCGCTCCACCAGCTTATTCCGTGACTGTGCAGCGTGTGCCGCGCAGGCCTGTGACTTTTTTGATATTAAGAACCCTGCGCACAGCTTACTAACGTCATTGAGTTTCCTTCAAAAACTACATGATCAAACCCTGGTGCAAAGATTACTCGGCGATACAATGGCAATGATTTTGAGTACGTGAATTTCACCTATTATTTGTGCTTGTGGCTTCAAAGGTTCTTGTGACGTATTTATTATGCTTTGTCTTGCTAAAGCCGGGCCAACATTTTCTACGGACATGCGTATACATTGCTTATTGACACAATTGTAACAAAACATGTTGAAAATGCTCACTTTTTTTCAAAGTCACAAAGCCATCTTAAGCAAGAAGGACGAACTTCAGACATATCAATGTAAGGCCCCTCATTTGCATATCGACTGAACCATCATATACTTGCAGCTTCCGCAGACACTAGCGTCAGAGTTATGACTCGTAATTTTTTTGTAGGAAACCCTAGAGGTCGCCACGCATACAGATGCGCTTAAGAAAGATAAAATCAACGCAGTTCCCTACCATGCTTCAGCGCGTGAAACGCGCGCGGAGCAGATCGTGAGCAACGTCCAGCCATAGCCGACCAAATACTTTCGTAGCATTGAGTTGTTACTAGGGGCGTGAGAAAATTCGAAATTCTTTAATAACGAATGGAATAGTCTCCTGTTCGATCCGATATATGAATCAATTGACAACTATTCGTAAATGCGAATATTTTTCGCATACTTTTTGAATATTTCAAAACGTCAACTATTAAGTGAAGCTAAATATAAAATTGTAGCTAAATTACGGTAAATGTTCACCCCAGCGGGCATAGTATAAACATAAAACATGAGAACTTGCGTGGTGGAGCAGGCTACGTGGCTTAGGTAGCCATACTTTACAGGCTGTACAACGATCGTTCACCCTCTCTGAGGAGACCTGTGCATGTGAAGGTACTACTTCTTTGCCGCTAATGCTTCATTTGTGCTTCTAATAAAAAAGGCTGCATAATGTACAATGGGATGAGAAAAACGTTCTAACTGAAAGAATACTGAGATGGGAACATCGTTATGTAGTAATTTGGATAACGCTGTTCATTATTCGAAAATTATTCGATATTCGATTCGATTCGCTTTTCGCACTATTCTATTGGTATTCGATTTGATTTGAAAAATCACTATTCGCACATCCCTAGTTATTACCAAAAGCAGAGAAAAAATTTTGACCTTGGTGAACGTGACAATCGCGTATTGTCAAGCTATAAAATCGGGCGACGTGATGCCCGAAGTTCAACCGGAAAGCGTTTTGAGGCAATTATGTTTATTTAACGTTAAAATAGAGCATCGAGCACGAGTTCATTACTGGTAAGGGTCACCATCTGAATATTATTAATGCAATTATAAGCGTTGAATTATAAATATGGCTTCTAACATTCACATTTGTGTTGTGTTGCCTCCGCGCTGACATTAAACCTTAGCGTGTTGACACTTCATGTTCGCCTTTCGGTTACCGCTGTGTTATTTCTTTTTATGAAATGCGCTTACAAAATGGACGTCGGCTTTGTTTGTACCACGTGACGAGGCAAAAATATTACCAATAAAATAGGAGCATTTTTGGTTTCAGTCACTGTATCGGATGGCACTTTAATTGAATCACATCAAATTAAATCAGTTTAATATTAATAAAGCATTCCTGCCTGCCAGGCTCAAAACGACTGAAGTAGGCAAAGATTGTTAATCGCGATAATGCAAGTGTATTCAAAAAATTGTCGCAGTTTCCCCCGAAACGCCAAGTATCAATTGCGATAGCAAATTAGTAGAGAGCTATACGGAGTAAGGATAGTAGTTTTATCAGCTGTATAAACTTGGACATGCAGCAGCACCAGCAACGCGCAGAACTGTTGTCGACGCCGCGGGCGTTTTGCCCGCGTTCGCACTGAACGCGCGCGGCGTTTTTAAATAAATACGCATTTGGTGCCGCAGCTAAACGTCGCCTCCCCTCTCTCTCTCCCTCCGTCCCCCCGCAGCCTTTTGCGCGACGGAAAAAGTCGCGTTTGCTCTCTATATATGGAAAGGAGGAAAGAGACGCTTAATTCTGCAGCCCTTCCGGGAGCACGGCGCTGAGCCGTGCTCCCTCAAGGGCTGCAGAAGATAGCGCCAACCTTTCCCTTTCCCTCAAGAACCACTTATCATCATCAGCACGGTGCAGTTGGCGCTGAGCCGTGCTCCTTCAAGGGCTGCAGAAGATAGCGCCAACCTTTCCCTTTCCCTCAAGAACCACTTATCATCACGGTGCAGAACACGCGTTTGCTCTTCGACGTGCGTTCGCTCCCTGTGAAAGCGCGCGTCCCTCGCGCCCTTTCACTCGCACATACAGCGTCCGGAGTGCGGCCACGATTTCATTGCCGTTGACGTCATACGGAACCTTACGGCGACGGCAACGGCGACGACGACGCCGACGGCACAAATCCGCTTGCGAGTGTCCATATAATTGCTCTCGCAATAAAATGATTGTTGTATTCAACTACTCTCAGTGTTGAAATTCACAGAAAATACATATTAAAACATTTTTTAAATAAAGACATGTTTATAAAAAATCGTGAGCCATTATACTTTGTGAAGGTGGATGACTACCGAAGTTGTTTAGCATATGACACAGAGGTGACACAGAATTTAATAAATGGTAGGAACATAATTTATTGTCTTGAGCGGCCATTCTCGTCTTTGTTCTCGTCGTCGCTCTTTGTAGGCGCGTTGCTCGTCGGCAGTGCGCACTACACGTGGCCTCCCCATTACGACGAGAGAAGTGAAATTCAAAATTCAAAATGGAGGACGGCACCTTCTCTTATATACACATGCGTTGGGGGCCTCTATCCTTGGGCACAGAGACAGGAAGGTTTTCGATGCCATCCAGAATTACATTACAGGGTCAGAAAGATTTAGGTGACAAAATCAGGGCTTAGGGTTCCCAAAATATTTTTACAAATTTGATGACTAGCTGTCTACTTCTTTTTTTAGTCATCATTCATTCCTTTATTCTTTTCACGTCATTTGATATATTCTAATTATTCAGTCTCAGATGCGTATATATTCCCACATTTATGCTTGCATTAATCTATACATCTACTTTCTCATTGTTATTTCAACCTACCCGGTTCTTGGCCAATCCGCCAGAGTGGCTATGTGCCAGTAACTCCAAGGCTCTACCTCTACCTCTACACACGCGTCGGCGCCGCCACTCCGGGAGAGCGGCAGGTAACTAGGCACGTAAGCGGTTGGAACGCCGATAAAGGGGACGGTGGGAACGTAGACATCACCGATGCCTGTCGGCCTTTGAGATAAGATCCGATCGCTTCTCGGCCTTTTGGCTGAAAAGCAGACCCTTGTACATGGGGACCTCAACAGAACCGAGGTGCTGCAGGGGCTGTTCATGGCACGTTTTTCAGGTATCCACCCCCGGAGCCCATCATCGGGGGGTATGTGCCATTGCCTGCGAGGGTACGAACCACTGCCCTTGGCCCCGTTCTATCGCTCGGCCTGACCTCTCGCCTGTTTCTGAACCTTCCACCAGCCTCCGGCCAGGACCTCCCGACTGGTGAGCCTGTGGTATTTGTTTTCTCCGCCTACCTGCTCGCCCGGCGGCACCCGCCTCCGGTGGCCACTGCCTCCACGTGGCCTGGCCTGGACCAGCTGGACGACGGGTCGAGGTTCGAACAAGGAGCCTTCCTGGTGGTTGCCCTGGTACCTCGGCCGTCACCATCTGCCGGCCTGTTCCAGACCTGGGCCCTGCCTGAAGTTCGGTGCGCCAGCGGTTCCTCTTTTTCACGCCACTTAGCTACTGGCCCGGCACCGCCTGCTACCGGTGGCCCCGTCCTCCGGTAGCCCTCTTCCCTGCCTGTCGGGGGCCACCGCCGGACTGGCCCAATAGGCTGAGTGGCTTCTGGCGGCGGCTTCCTGGAGCACCGGTTTTGCCCTTTGGCTGCATGGCCACTCCTTCATGGTCTCAACGATGTACCAGGGATTGGAGCAGGTCATCTGCATCAAGGACCTCGGTTCTCTCGCCACTACCGAGCTCTGAGGTGTCTCCGGCCACCTAGACATCCTCGAGCACAACCGAATCCGCTAGGCAACCATCTCGGGAGGGATAGGTGCTCTACATGTACTTCGCGTTTCCTCACACCCTCCGATGCTGCGAGACGGAGTGCCGGGACTCCTACGGTGATGCAACCTGGACCTCTCGACGACAGTCCCTGGTTCGACACCTAGAGCAGGAGCACGCGATCCGTATCACCACCGGGTGCAACAAGTGCTCCCTCTGTGGGGAGGAGTTCTCGCTGCATCCTTCAGGCCAAGCATACTTCGCTAACGGCAGTATGGAGGCCCCTAACACCCTGGCCCGCCACCAGTGTGCTCACTGTGTGGCCTCCCTTCCATCTGCCCGGGACCTCGCCAACCACACCCATTGGCACGCGAAGCAAGATGCCATGGTGCGCCAAGCGTCTCCGCGAGCCTCTCCTGCTCTTGCCCTGCCTGCTGCCAGCAGTGACGTTCAGGCTTCTCCATCTGAGGAGCAGCAAGCAAGCCCCTTCAGGTCCCTGCGGCCCAGTGTGCCTGACCCCTCGTCTGGAGAACACCCTACTCCGCCATCGACAGATACATTGCTGCCCCCCCTCCCTGACACCCCTGGCTCTGCCACGGGGGAAGTGCCAGGACCAACTGACAGTGCTGCGAGAGACCTTGACCAGATTGCCCCTGATGACGTCGATGACGGCCCGCCGAGTACTGACATCTCGGATACCGGCAGCCTGCTTCCTGATCAGTCCTCCACGCTGCGGTCCCTCACCAGGGAACCCCTTGCTCCTGAGGGTCGAGAGAGGGCCGTGCAGGTCTGCTGCGAGGCCATGGGCATCGTGGTCACCACAGTGAAGCTGCCTCCAGTGTCTGCCGACCGCCCCCCACATCCTATCAACGCTCACAACGCGCGGGACATCCGGAGGCTCTGCAGGCGCAACTGGTGGCGTGCCGTCCTACTCATCTTTGACAGTCCATCCCAGCTCTGCCCAATCCCGCTCACCGCCCTGGAGGGCCATTTCGAGGCTACCTGGGCTCAGAGGTCCGCCAACACCTCCATCCTTCTTGCGCGATCCCTCCTACCGGCGAGATCAACCTTGATCCGTTCTCGACAGAGGAGGTTGCCTTCCGGCTCAGATGCTCCGAGAACACCGCAACAGGGGATGATCGCCTCGCTTACCATCATTGGAAGGCTGTAGACTGCGAAGGGAGGATCCTCTCAGCATTTTTTAAGATCTGTCAGCAACACCACCACACCCCACACGGCTGGAGAACCTTCCAAACGGTCCTAATCTGCAAGAAGGCGGGCGCGATCGACCCTCGCAACTGGCATCCTATCGCTCTTGGAAACACGACCGCCAAGCTCTACGCCAAGTGCCTAGGAGGGCGATTGAAAGACTGGCTGGGGGACCACGACATCCTCTCCCATTGCCAGAAAGTGCTTCTCCCTCACGACGGAGTCTTTGAGCACAACTTCGTCATCCAGGAGCGGCTGGACAAAGCCTGCAGCGGTGGTGAGCATGCCTGTGTCGCCTTCCTCGACTTGACCAACGCCTATGGGTCTATACCTCATCAGGCGTTGCTGGATGCCCTTCAAGGAGCCGGGGCAGCCAATCGCTTCGTCGACCTCATCACAGCCCTGTACACCGACAAGCGTACGAGTATCGTCGCTGCCGACGGCATCACCGTGCCCATCCACATCCTGGCCGGGATCCGCCAGGGCTGTCCTCTCAAGGGCTACTTTTCAACCTTGTTGTTGACCCAATCATCCGGGACATCCAGGTTGGTGATCGTCCTCATTACATCCTGGCGTATGCCGACGACTTGACCTCCATAGCGGCCAGTCCCGCGGCATCGCAGGCCCGAATCGACCGCATTGAAGTTCTTGCTTCGAAGCTCGGTCTTTTCCTCAACACCTCCAAGTGCCACTCCCTCCACCTGAGCGGAGTACATCCCGTGGGGACCAGACCCTCCAGCTTTACGGCAGTGGGATCTACCATCCCTGCTATGGCCGATTTTGACGCGCAGAAGTTCCTGGGCCGCCCGGTGGGCTTCCGTGTACTCACTGACGACGTAAGCATCATTGACCAGGCCGTACGGGTGCAGTATTACTCACATCCATGCTGGCCCCCTGGCGGCGCTTGGATGCAGTCAGAACCTTCGTATTCCCAGGGCTGAACTTCATGATAAGGTGCGGCACCCTGGGAAAGGAAGACTGGCAGCGCCTGGATCATGCCTTGCGACCTCTCTTGAAGAGAAGGTTCTACCTTCCATTCAATGCGTCAAATGAGTATTTGTATGGCAGCCCACACTCAGGAGCAGCAGCCATACCACTCGCGTCCGAACTAAGCGATCTCTGCCCCGACAACAATGCCTTCAAGTTGCTGACGTCCCGGAATCTGGAGTTTCGCGATATGGCCTCGTAGGGCCTGTTCGAGGTAATGTCCAGGCGTCTGCGCCGGCTGGCTAAGCAAAGGGACGTCGTGGACTACCTCAGCAGGTCTACGGAGGGTATTGGAGCTGCGACTCATGGCCTATCCGAGTTCGACGTCAAACTGCGGGTCTTGCCTACGCAGTCGCTACTACCCGTTGTTGGGGTTGAGGACGGACTTGAAGGCAGGAACATGTTCTCATTGAGAACGAAGAGTACAGGGTTTATTTACACTATTTACATCACGAGAACGAGACGGTACGTCTCATCAGTCTAGCTTGACTGGGTCGGAGCGGTCTACATCGAAGCACTGGCTACATCTCAGGGCCAATGGGAGAGCACTCGGCAGATGGGAGAGCACACTCGATGGCCCCCAAAGTCTCCCTTAAAACCTCTCTGTCCAAGCTGCGGTCCCACCATCCTCCAATCGGAGCATCGAAAGTCACCGATGGTCTGCGTAGAGGTCGAGGCTGCGCATAATCTCCCGGCGCCTTCGTTGCCCGACCACATTCGGAGAAGTGACCTCGGGCACACACTGCTCACTTCCCCACATAAAGGAGGGGACACTCGTGGACAGGTGGCTTCGCACCTGACTTGAACTGACGCCTCTGTTCCTGGAATGGGCCAGCTGGTCTGTCGAGTGGCCGTGAGAACGCGTCTACTTTTCCAAGAGTCTCCTCTTCCTATAGTGTCGAGATACGTACTCTTTGTAAGGTGTAGATACATGGTGGCGCCGCTGATCTTTTCCCGGCGGGACGGCTTTTCAGCCTCCCGCTGGTCGCCGAACGTAACAAGGGTGACTTCCGGGCACCGGCATCGCAGCTACGCTCCAACTGGACAAAGGCACGAAAGGCGCCCCGCCGCTTGGATGTCCTGTGGCAGCTGGACCCCGATGGCGTACCGATAACCTGAGGTGACAAAACACTCACCCCGACCCACCGCAGGAAGGTTATCCGGACGCTTCGCGCCATTCAATCCACTGCCAGGGATACAGCCCTCCACAAAAACCAAATCAAGGCAAGGTGTTACAGTTCGTGGCCAGCGACCCCGCCAGTTCCCATTTAATGCACTCCGGGTCCTTTACCCGGTTTTCGGACTGGCGGTTCACCCACAATGCCAGGCTCAACCCATTACCTTTTAACGGAGCCGGCATGTCGATGACCGGCCGTGATCAGCGATGCAGAATTTGTAGGCATGCGCGGGAGACCTTACCCCACGTACTCTGTCATTGCATGTCGAAGAGCGCAATGCACACGGCTCGCCAAAACAACATCATGGCTCGCCTCCGCACTGCGTACCGGAACCGATTTACCATCACGCACAAGAATCGACCGGTCGGCAGCACAAATCTCTGCTCGGACCTCGCCATGGCGCGTAGCGAGGAGGCGATCGTCCTTGACGGCTGTTTTCCTTTTGACAACCGACCCGACGCCTTCTCAGAAGCCTGCACCGCCAAGACCACAAAGTACGAGCCCGTACGCCTCCATCTTGCACAGCGGTATCAACGTGTGACGGTCGACGCCATCATCGTTGGTGCTGTGGGCTCGTGGGACTCCAAAAATCATGCTATCATGCGGAAGCTATGTACCCACTCCTACCTTAAATTAAGAAGCTGGTTGTGAGCGAAGTGATCATCGCGTATCGAGAGATATACCACAAACATGTGGCTCACCGGTAGCTGCCGGCCCAGATTGCTACCTCGGCTGTCATCTGCTGACGACGTCCATCATTGTTGGGCCCTGCTTGGCCCTTTTTTGACCTTGACCCATCTGTGGACTCTCGACCCCATATATGTACTCTTACTGACTATTCCCTGCCTTCGTGCCCTCATTTAGTTGTTTCTTACCCTTCCTGTTTTTTATGAACATGTGAATAAAATATTTTGTTACCCATGATCCTGGGACCTCTTTGGGTCCCAGGTGTGACAAGGGTAGTTCAAGGCCGCGTTACAGGTGCCGCAGCCCACCAACTAGAGTCCACAAGAGTATGTGCCATTGCGCTTGGACCCTTCCTGCACAATCACCAGGATCGGCGCACATTCTTGCTCGCGCTGAAGAAAAATGCACGGAAGCCCATCCATAAACAGATTCGCTGTAATAATTTTTGGTGCAGTGAATTCCAGACTACTTACTAGAATTTTATAGGTCGTAAGGTATTCTCAATATAGCTTAAGTATATCGGAAATTATAAAGCACGAATATGTCGTTGGAACTTTGATTTGATGTTGCAACGCGAAATCGTAAGACCCGGTACCTAACATAAAACCATAAACAAGAACATGGCTCCAAAGTTTTTTATCCTCGGGCAGAATATCTGAACAAATTACGAGCACATACCCCTTAGCGTACCATTACATCCCCATGTATGTTTGGTACTAAAGTAGCTCAAAAAGTTCAACAGGTCAAGTAAGGAACGATAGTTGCGTTGTTGTGCTTTCGCGCTCACCCTCTGAGGCAACTGCTCTCGGCTCCTATAGCAACAGCCAACGAACTCTTCGGTGCCCCCTTGTTTCAAGTTTCTCGCCTGACGCAGTGAAACATGATAACGTAAACACATTCTATAGAAACATAGCACGAAGGTCACTGTATGCGGCTTATTGCTCGACTGCGAAATTGCTTTCGGGTGTTTGTTTTTCCACGGTAATCGAATCGGCGAGAGTAAGCAAGTGATCTTACTCGAGAATGTTTATCCCGGCTTCCAGCAGAAAAACGCACGTTTTGCAACAACTTCCGCTAACAATTTTCGTGATGTTTTGCTTCTCGGTGACGCAGATCATCCGCAAAATACCAGACAAGCCGTGAATGTGGATGCAGAGAGTCGATGCCCAGATGACAGCAGCCTTCATTGTACGGTACGCAAGGTTGCACACGTCCTAAGTGACCTTCGCTCCTGTTCACAGTCAGGCGTGCCAACAGCGGTCAGCATAACTCTGCTTGCGCTTTCGACAAACTTTACTTGTGCATGAGAAGGATATTTACACGTTTTAAGGTATGGCCTTGTTCTCTGCCACTAGACTCGAGTGTTGGGGATTTCTTGTCGTCAGCTTGTGCTTCATTTTGTCGAGGCATGGCGGACAGCCAGTTACCCATGGAAATGAACTGAGGTCTTTGGAGAGAAGTAAACCAAGCGGTTCGTTCCAACCCGTCTTCCGCAAGAAGCTCATTGTGTTCCTTGCTGATGGCCTTCGATGGGACTACGTGGACAGAGCCGACTACCCGGGCTTCCGCTTGTTGGAGAAGCTAGGCGTTCGGGCTGAACGTCTGTTGCCCGTCTTTCCTTCTGTGTCCTATCCGAACTGGTACTCCCTGGCCACGGGTGAGTGTTTGAAAAATTCGTACACCAGTGGCTGTCTTACGTGAGCAGGACGGGGTTATAGGTCACGGCGCTTATGTCGTAGCCGCCTGAAAATTATTCTAGGTAGACTAATTATTCGTGTGCCGTACGTGCATGCTAACGCCTAGGACCTGTCAATATTATTACGATGCCTTGACCACTACAACATGCAGTTTGACTGATCGATCGCAAGTAAGAACTACATAAGTTCCAATGGTGAGGCCTTTTCACTCAACTTGCTAATTATCCTTGCACATTAGCACCCTATACTGCGAAATATGTTATAGCTAACTGCTGCAGCGAAAATAAGTAAACATTTTTGTCGAAAGAATTTGTCGTAAATAAGCCAATATTTTGCGATAAATATAGGCCGGACAATTAAGGATTCTTATTTTCCAAGGTGGGACGTGTCATCATGCATTATTCAACTATTGTTTAGGGGTGTGTCGAACAATGGCTAATTTGCACATGACTATTATTTACGGCCGCACTGCTAATAGTGGCGCACAAACGGACACTTGCACTTAGACATGAAGTGGACACCGACCTCGCGTAGGGTGAGTATGCGTTTTGTATTTACGTGTCAGAACCTCGTGTACGTAGCCTTAGCAATGAAGCCATATACAGTATATTGCACTCAAGCTAGTGGAAAGAAAGTGATGACAACAAACACTTGTCAAACAAGGATCACTGTACGATGTCTTGTTAGCACAGCGCAAATAGAGGCCATCACACTAAGAATGGGCGGCTATTAGCTCTGTGCTTCATTGACACCGCATGAAACTAGGCTGTCTGAAAGAAGTGGCACAATCAGTGATTAAACATTAAAAACGGCATAAACAAATTAAAAAGAATGCTCTGAACTAAAGCACTACTCAAACAGGACTAAACACATGAAAATTTGCGTTAACCATGTTACTTCGGGAAGGTAAAGCATAGTATTCGGCATCAACTCACTAGCGGAAAAAGTGGCGCTAGAGTCGCTCATAAATTATAAATAAGACGAAGCCATTTATTTTGTTGCTTTCGACCTCGAATGCGAACTGAAGTTTTCGGGATTTTTTAGCTTAGCTCATAGTTTGTCAGTTTACGATGGGTTACTAGCTTTTCGCTATTACCGTATGGTACCACCAGATAATAGCTGTGCTTCGATTTCATGATCTTTAAAAAAAGACCACAAAGCTGTGCTGGGGTGGCAATGAGGAGTTATTGCGTACACAGAAAACATGCATATGCCCTTAACGGCGCTGGTCTGTTCCAGGGTAAACACCTTTACTCTTAAGAAGTAAAACGAAACGCTTGTGGGGACAAATTCCCTTTGGCGAATTTTTATGGAAATTAGACATGACGACACGAACGCAGATGGCAAGATAACTGCACAAAATATGTTTTCACAGCTGTCATTTCAAACTCTCGTGACAGGTATGTTGGTGCAGATCAGGTGGTCAGAATTAGTACACAGCCTTCAGTTGCGGCTTTATCATCGCAGGTGGAGTTTGAGCTCACTGTCGTGCAAAATAGAGTATTTTACAGCCTCATGAAACTTATTATAGCGACCTCCATATTGCGAAAATTGCTACAATGTTTAAGCGGACAGACTTGGCGAGGCTAAAGAACAACAATAGAAGCATGATTATTGGATTAGTATGTCTTGCATTACCTCATAAAAGAAATTAGCGCAGCAAAAGACAAGACACACTCGAAGTCTTCGTCTTCTCTTTCAGTGCTTGTTGTCTTTTGTTGCGCTCATTTCCCTCATCGGTAAAAACAATAAATTTGCGGCGTAGTTCGTTACAGCTTCTTGGATGTTTTCTGTATTAAATTTGATGCGTAAAGTAATATCAAAATTTCCCCTCAATTCTGGGTAATCTTTTTTTTTTGACACAGGATACATACAACCGCTGCGACATCGGAAGATAATATATCAGTCGAGCTGAGCTAAACCTTAATATTTCTATCGTTTTCGAACTACTTCAAGTTATGCTGCGGAATCTCAATAAAGCTTAAACCTTGTTGGTTGAGAACCTTTCATAATAGTCAGAAAGCTTTATATTACGTGAATTTGAACGAATATATGCAGGGGAAAATAAAAAAAATCCCGTTGCAGTTTTTGGCAAGGAAACGCAGGTTCTGTCCTGCCAAAAACTCAACGTGCTGTAACCAGCATGTGGTTCTTAAGACTACTTAATTCACAATCGTAATGGCGCACACATATATCCACAGAATATTTGAAGGTTATTTTATGCCACCCAAGGCAGGCTATATTCATTAGGGAACAGCCCCGCAGCCTAACCTTTGCGTGATGCGACACATGAACAATGGTGAAATATCAGTGCGAATAATCTTTATCTGCTGCGAAAAGTCGGCAAATTTTGAAGTTAGCATTGCCGACACTCACAATTATGAGCATAATTTGGTTGTTTCTTTCCTTAATGCAGGATTTCCTTCAAAGTATTACGATTCCTACAGCAATCATGCACCCGCAAGGGTCACTATGGTTTGCTTTAATATATGTAAGCTTTAAAAACATTTACAGCTGGAAAACTGCAGGGCTGGCCTGCCCTACTTTGCTTCATAAAGGTTTCCTATAAGTTAGTTTGGTCCTTTGCGTGATGCGACACATGAACAATGGTGAAATATCAGTGCGAGTAATCTTTATCTGCTGCGAAAAGTCGGCAAATTTTGAAGTTAGCATTGCCGACACTCAGAATTATGAGCATAAGTTGGTTTTCTTAAAATTTTTGCCCAAACAAACAGGGACAAAGAAAAAGGAGAACACAAGGACGAGTGCTTTAAGCGCTCGTCCTTGTGTTCTCCTTTTTATTCGTCCCTGTTTGTTTGCGCAAAAATTTTAAGAAAATGAATCTGTTCCAACTAGGCCGACTCGCAGTTATGCTTCAGATAATTTGGTTGTTTCTTTCCTTACTGTAGGATTTCCTTCAAAGTATTACGATTCCTACAGCAATCATGCACCCGCACGGGTCACTATGGTTTGCTTTCATATGTAAGCTTTAGAAACATTTACAGCTGGAAAACTGCAGGGCTGGTCTGCCCTACTTTGCTTCATTAGGGTTTCCTAAAAGTTAGTTTGGTTTCGTATTATGTGATGTTGGTGCTTTTTATCTATGCACATTTTTCTGAGACCGATAGGGTTTTGAAATAGAAATTTGTATGAATAGGTCATGAAACGACAGCATTGTTATAGTGAAACTTTGTTGTTTTGCCTAAGAAATACATTGGCAGTTGCTTTCGCGAAAATGCCTGTGGCAAGGTGGGCAACAAGCAACTTGACTTAATATAGTTTTATTTGCTAATTTTATCATGGGCATATAGAGATATCGCACCGTACGGAGTGAGACTGGATATTGATGAGAACAATTATTTACTGCCTTATGATTCGCTAAAATAGTGTTTAGCCAAAATTTCTTTCAAGAAACGTAACTTTACGGTTCAGAGTTAGAAGCAGCTACTTGGACGCTTGCTCTTAGGCTATGGCCGCTGGATTCTGCGAGTAGTGACGAAAATGCTGGCGGGCACGACGGAGCCTTGTGCCGCGCCATCGTGCTCTTCATAACTCTTCCCTAAGAATTCCTGTTATGTGGACATTCAACTACCAACGGTCGCTTTCAAATTTTCAGTTGCAATAATATTGCGATAGCAATTGTAGGAACGTTACAGGTGCGTTGGCGTAGTCACGGTCATCGTGCAGTGTGAAGGTATCAATGGTGTATGCACGACCAACCCGCGGAGGTTCAAAATGCCTCCAGATGCACGCAAAAATGAAATTATGGAGTGTTACCGTGCCATAACCACGATCTGATTATGAGGAACGCCGTAGTGGGAGACTCCGGAAGAAGTTGGATCCCCTTGGCTTCTTTAAAGTGCACCTAAATCTCACTACACGGCTGTTTGCGCCCCATCTAAACGCGGCCGCCGTGGCAGAGATTTGACGTCGCGACCTCGTGCTTAGCAGCCCAGCACCATATCCATTAAGCAATCACGGCGGGGAATCCTGAGACGCGCAATACATTTGTCTGAAAAAAAAAGTTGTCGCAGTTTCACCTGAAAGGCGAAGCATCAATTGCGATAGCAAATTTGAAGAGAGCTATATGGAGTAATGATAACAGCTTTATCAGCTGTATAAACTTGGACATGCAGCAGCACCGGCAACACGCAGAACTGTTGTCGACGCCTCCGGCGTTTTGCCCGCGTTCGCTCAAAATGCGTGCGGCGTTGGTGACTGTTGCCGGAGCCTCTGATATAAATAGGCACTTGGTGCCGCAGCTAAACGTCGCCTCCCTTCCCTGCCCCTCCCCCACAGCCTTTCGCGCGTCGGAAGAAGGTACGTTTACTCTACATATATGGTGATTGTAGAGGAGGAAAGAGACGCCTACTTCTGCAGCCCTTAAGGAAGCACAGCGCAGAACGCGCGTTTGTTCTCCGCCGTGCGTTCACTCCCCGTGAAAGCGCGCGTCCCTCGCGCCCTTTCACTCGCACATACAGCGTTCGGCGGCGCGCGGCGACGATTTCATCTCCATTGACGTCATACAGAACCTCACGGCGACGGCGACGGCGACGCCGACGGCAGAAATCTGCTTTTGAGTGTCTATATAATTGCTACCGCAATAAAATGTAAGCCATAAAATTAGCCCGCTAGCTCCCTAACTAGGCGACAGCATGCTTCGATTGTGATGTCTCGACAGCTGAGCGTGCTTGAGTCGCGGTGCAACTTGCGCACTCTCATATATAAAAGTAACGTTTGTATTTTTTGTTTCTCTTTTGCGATTTCATGCACACTGTGACGCGATCTTGTGCGTTCAACACACCTCACATTTTCGATTAGATGGCTCCAAAGCGCGTGTAGTCGACCTGTAATGCTATGAGGAAATGCGTGTACAATGGTCGGATCGAACCTCTGTCTTGCAGCGCTTTTGTTTCCCCCCACTTTTCGGCAACGATCGCACACGTACTATTGATGTGCCGAAGTCGCTAAGATGCCTGTCGCGTGCGCCAGCCATTTTATTGCTTTCTTCCCTCGTGAAAGCCACAGCTTCGAGACGCTATGTTCGAATACACTTCCTTCGGGTTCGGGCCACATTTCACACTATAACCAGTTAATGTGAGTAGAACCGTTCCAAAACGTTATATGAGAGTTCTCACGGTTTTCAGATAATGTTAAATTTCTCAACGAGTTTATATTTCGACAACGAATGGGGAATGTTAAGGGTAATACTCAGGTGAACTTGTAGGTGTCTGTCAATTAGGGATTAAGAAAAAATTGCTAAACCCTCGTTTCCGACACCTTTGCAGGCGTTATATGAAATGCTTCAAATGTTTCTCCGCTTTGCTGAATTGACCAAGAGTGCCACAGGTTTCATACGTTGAGAAAATGAGGGCCGCTTATTGGTGACGTGTACTGAAAGTCTGAAATCTGTAGGTTAATTATGTACTTTGAAGCCAATCATTGAATAATCATTTCTTTCACTTCTTATGCGCTATACAAGACACGTAGTTATTTCTCCCCGCTCTCTTAGCTGAACGACACGAGGCGCGCTATCTATATTTCGTCGAAGTAACAAGCATGTTGTAGGTGAAGAAATAATTTTTTTATCTTTGTAGGTTAATTAGGGCCTTTGTAGAAACTTTCTCATTCAAGCCTTCCAGATTGTCATAATGCCGTTAATCACAATGTTTCTCAGCCTCACAAAACGAGTGCACAAGATACAAAATATACATTTAATATAAATGAGGCGCATGTTACAAAGGAATATGCCCCGTGACAGAAAAAAAAGCGTGGCAGGAAGCCCGCGAATACACGCAAAATTGGCGCGCGACTGGCCGCTTGAGGCACTTTGCGTATTCGCGGGCTTCTTTCACGCTCGGTAAAACACTGCTATGTAGCGTGTATTGAGCCACAGAAAGCTGTATCAGAAGTTTTAGTGGCGAAGCACCTTAGAGTTGAGGCTTTTCCAAAATCCGTCCAGGTTGTCCGTGCTCATGTCCAACGTTGGCCGCGCCGTAGCCATAGGAACCAGGATGGCGGAGGAGGGCGGCGCGGCGGCGTATTTCTATTTGCGCCCCCGTACAGCACTCGACCGCTGGCGCCGCGCTGCGCCGCTCGGGCGTACCACGTTTCTAGCTGCCGCCGTTGGAACGGAGGAGGCGTTGACGGAGAACACGCTGGGTTGGGGTAGAGTGTACTAGACACTAGTTGGGGGTGACTAGCCTGCTGTTAGGGGATCGGTGGTATTCCTAAATAAACGCATCACTGTTTTGATGATCCAAATATAATCTCACTATCAGGGAGGGAGCAGTCTACCTGACTGGAGCAGTATTTTTTTATTTGGGGTGTTGCTACGCTGCGCTCCGCAACACCCCAACGACCGCCGCTTCGCGTCGGCGCCCGGCACCACGGCTTCCGCCGTGGCGCCGGGGTTCAAACGACCGCGCTGGCAAACAGAGAGGAAAACAAAAGGGAAAGCGTGATATTAAGATTTAAAAAAAGAAAAAGAAAACAAGCCAACGCCTCCCAGGATTCGAACCCGCGTACACATAATCCAGAAGCAAGCGCCGCAACCACTCGGCCATACAGCCACACTTGTACAGGCGGCAAGCATGCGAGCCATATGATTGCGTTCGAGCGCTCTCGGCGAAAGCAACCACCTAAAAACGCGGTACGCGCGAGCGGCGCAGCGTGGCGCCAGCGGTCGAGCGCTGTACGGGGGCGCAAATAGTAATACGCGGCGCGGCGCATGCGCAGGCGGTCTCCTCCTCGCCAGCTCTTAGCTCACAACCCGACCCCCGCTTCTTTTCTCTCCGCGGCGCGCTCTCTCAATGCCCACGCAAAAGACGTCGAACAAGATCCCATACTAACGAAAGCAGACGTCCTTAAATTGCTTTACCGAAACGTGGAACGCGAGACCGCACACCAATGGATTCTTCCCCGTCGTCTGCACAGAAAAAACAGCGTTCTGCGGGTGGTGTTGGGATGTACCTGAAATTGCCAGAGACCGCGGTGGATCTCTACCTACCAATAACGAGCCCATCTCAGGATGGCGAACACGCTGCAATAAAACTATCCGACGGAACCGTCGTCATGACAGTGTACTTGGCCCCGAAACTCTCCCGAGGCAACGTAGAAAAGTACATTGATCTAGCCATGCGCGAATACGAAACAAAGTGCAAGAACAACCCCTTCGTACCTGTCGGAGACTTCAACGTAGGCATCACGCACAGCGACTCGCTTGTGCAGTATATGATGTCTCGATACGCTCTACGATGCATTTCGTATGACTGGAAACAACCAACAACCGCCCGGGGAACGTGCATAGACCTTGTTCTTGCCAACTTCAGGCTAGATCCAATCGAAGAACTATTGGCTCTACATTTCACGGACCACAAAGCAGTGATAATGAAGGGAAAACAAAATCCAGAACTCAACACGACATACAAGTAATGACAAATAAAACATTGTATATACTGTGCGCACGCGTTGTCACTCATTTACATGCGCGAGTGGGCAATGTCACGGGTGCTTTACGTTAAGAACGATCCCCAGTGTTTCGTCCACTCGTCATGATTAACTTCGTGGAGATTCGTGTTTTTTTTTTCTCATGTTGCTCTACAATTTTCGCATTGACACTTTTCATGTTATTATAATATTTAGGAAGCTGAAAATTAACTGTAATTATGCAATTGTGCAGAATGCAAAAAAAAAAGTTGTCGCAGTTTCACCTGAAAGGCGAAGCATCAATTGCGATAGCAAATTTGTGGAGAGCTATACGGAGTAATGATAGTAGCTTTATCAGCGGTATAAACTTGGACATGCAGCAGCACCGGCAACACGCTGAACTGTTGTCGACGCCGTCGGCGTTTTGCCCGCGTTCGCACAAAATGCGTGCTGCGTTGGTGACTGTTGCCGGAGCCTCTGATTTAAATAGGCACTTGGTGCCGCAGCTTAACGTCGCCTCCCTTCCCTCCCCCTCCCCCCCACAGTCTTTCGCGCGTCGGAAGAAGGCGCGTTTGCTCTACATATATGGTGATTGTAAAGGAGGAAAGAGACGCCTACTTCTGCAGCCCTTAAGGGAGCACGGCGCAGAACGCGCGTTTGTTCTCCGCCGTGGGTTGATGATAAGTGGTTCTTGATGGAAAGGGAAAGGTTGGCGCTATCTTCTGCAGCCCTTGAGGGAGCACGGCTCAGCGCCTCCCCGTGAAAGCGCGCGTCCCTCGCGCCCTTTCACTCGCACATACAGCGTTCGGCGGCGCGCCGCGACGATTTCATCTCCATTGACGTCATACGGAACTTCACGGCGACGGCGACGACGACGGCGACGTCGACGGCAGAAATCTTCTTTGGAGTGTCCGTATAATTGCTATCGCAATAATAATCTGAGTATCTTCAAGCGTCGCGGCAAACAACATGGTCTTGGTTCTGTTGAGCTACGGGGCATTTGCACGTTTAAATATTTTGCAAAATTTACGTGGGACACTTTGTATGAACGATAATCAAATTTGAAAACGTTTAATGCGATGGTAGACAAAAACGTACGGCAGAAATCTGCTTTTGAGTGTCCATATAATTGCTATCGCAATAAAACGCACCTTTCTTTTGTGATTAGTCGCCATCAGGTGAGTCCGTTACGCATGAACTTTGCTACGCACAGGATTTTCAAAACAAAGCTCTCTTTGTTTATGTTTCGCAGTGTGCATCCTCCTGAACATGCATTTGCATTTCAGCATATGAATAGGGAACGGTATATTGCATAGACATATTACATTGAATTACATTTGCAGCTAATTTCCGTCATTTCTCAGGAAAGGAGATTTACATATATTATAATTTAAGAAGTATGTCTGTACTAGGCGAATGCTGTCGTTGTCGTTAGTTCCGAAGCGCGTCTATTGATCAGAAGCTCATTTCAATAGCACTGTAGCTTCTAAGCCACGTCGCGATTGATCGTAAGCCCTATCCCCAGCATAGCTCCAAAATACATACTTCTCTGACAGACGAGGAATCATTCCTATCTTAGCAATTGTTCAGCCAAGGCACGATGCATTCACTCGCTGGGTTTATACATTCCCCTAGGTCTGTACACCGAGGACCACGGGATTCTGGGAAACTACATGTACGACGCGAAAACCAACTCCTATTTCACAATGTCCTCACCCGAGAGCTTCCACCCACGTTGGTGGACGCGTGCGGAACCACTGTGGACGCGCGCGCTGCGCCGCAACCGCACCGTGGCCATGTTCTGGTGGGACGGCTGCCAGGTCAGCATCAACGGCACGCGGCCCCAGAGCTGCACCCCATACGGCGGCTATTCGACCGAGATCGACCACCTAATGAACCAGAGGATCGGTGAAGCAGTCAACGCCTTCAAGACGGGCAGGCTCGATTTAGCAATGTTTTACTACGAAGGACCCGACGCGGAAGGTACGTTCTCTTTTTGGAAGCTTCACCGAAAATTGTTTTTAAAGCGATAGATTTCATTGGCTCCTCCCCCCACTTTCCGGCTTGTCTGTTTCTGGACGTCTATGAGAGTAAACTTGGCCAACTAGGTATGTACTGGCTACTGTGTTGCTGGGGGAACAAGAATTCGCGATCGTCAGTCAGGCTCTATAGTGTCTAAAGACGTACGTTTATGTAGGTCAATTACTCACAAGGGACTCTGATCATGAGAAGGAAATTTACAGAAGAATAAAATTGTGTTGGAGTGCATACGGCAGGCATCACCAAATCCTGACTCGGAGCTTGCCACTGCCGTTGTAAGGAAAGGTGTACAATCATTGCATGCTACCGGTGCTAACATATGGGGCAGAAACTTGGAGGTTAACGAAGAAGCTCAAGAACAAGTTAATGACCGCACAAGGTGCGATTGAACGAAACATGTTAGGGCTAACGTTAAGAGACAGGAAGAGAGCGGTATAGATCACAGAGCAAACGGGGATAGCCGATACTCTAATTGACATTAAGAGGAAAAAATGGAGCTGGGAACTCCTTGAATTGCGTAGGACGGATAACCGGTGGACCGTTAGAGTTACAGAATGGATACCAAGAGAAGGAAAGCGCAGTCGAGGACGGCAGACAACTAGGTGGAGTGATACAGTTAGGAAATTTGCAGGCGCAAGTTGGAATCAGCTAGCGCAAGACAGGGGTAATTGGAGATCGGAGGGAGAGGCCTTCGGTCTACAGTGGACATAAATGCAGGCTGATGATGATGACTGTCTTGCCGTGCAGACAACATGGGTCAGTAGGTACGTGCCCGAACAGACAACTGTAGCTACTCGTTGTTGGCTGGCATAGCGGAGAACTTAGGCACTGCGGATGCGATTTTCGTACGTGCCCATTCTTGGCAAGTGCCCCTTAATGGATGTGCCAAGGTGACACAAGGGGTATGTAGCCTTAAATATCTTAAATGGATAGTGTCCTATTCGCAACAGAAACCTGCATATGTTGCTTCGCTGCGTCCTCATCTCTTGCTGCGCCCGAATTCTGGTAATTAATCAAACACCTCGACGTCGAGCGCGGCCGCTTGATAAATATATCTACGACAACATTGTTGCCGCGAAGATATTATGGATAATGGCGTTAGCTGTGGCGTTTCAACTGGGCCCCATAATTTTGCTGTCTGAGGATTTCAATTGAACATTGGTAATGGTAGGAATATAAAGGAAGCTGACACATCCGTTTCGTCTTTGAGAGAAGCTGCAGATCATCCAATGAGCACTTTCTGTGGACAACGGCTTTTATCATGCCATGGCCTTATTGTTTGGGAGCCGCATTGCACCCTGAGGTTCGCAAATATAATCACGGTTAGTTCAAGTCATCTGCACACAGAATGATGTGAACAAAATTTGAGAATAATCTTGAGGAAGAGAGACAAATGGAGAAGGACATCAGTGTAGACATTTGGGCTTGTTGGTGTAACATATTTGCAGATTTTCCTCTTGTGTCGCAAAGAAAAACACGCATGGACGTATAAGAAGCACAAAGACATACACATGAAGTTAGCGCCTGTGTGTGTCTTCCTTCTTCTTCTACGTCCTTGTTTTTTTGTTTTTTGTTTTTTTTTTTTGCTCGACAAGAAGAAAATCTTTACACATGGAGAAGCACGCTCTGGACTTGCGCTTCAGAAAGTTCCAGCGAGTGCAACTACATGAAATATCGTTGGCACTCCCGCAATGACTTGACGCACAAAACTGCCTCACTTCGGTGAGGGTGGAATGTACTGTAATATTCAGGTACAGAAGCCACTAGAAAAATGTTTATGAAACCCAACTTTTCGTTTTCCTTTTTTATTTTCGATGATCACATAAGCGATGAAGCGTATAATGTGATCGCCATGAAAAGCCGTACACCCAAACCACCCGTGCATTAGAAGCTTCAGCAACCAAAAATTGCGCAAAGCCAAAGTCAATAAACACGATTTCACGTTCACAGGGAATGGGAAACTATGAATACGCCAACCTAAAAACTGTGAAACTATGAACTAGAAACGAAATACGCGGCAGCCAAGCAAACAGCTAAGCAATTGTCATCATTGTAAGCGGGCGTATAACCCTCGTGGAAAAATATTACTGGCAGGAATAGAGAGCTCCGGAACGAATGGAAAAGGTTGAGTGTTCTAATAATATTAAACAACGTAATTTAAGCACTGATTGCTGGGTGATTTCGTATTCTATATTGACGAAAAATAGCGCGATAAAACGAGGGACGAGAAAGAAACACGATACTAGTGCAGACTGGCAAATCATCGACGTTGCTAGTCTGCTCTCGTATCCTGTTTCTTTTTCGTCCCTTGTGTAAGGTGGTAGACATGCCACCACTCACAAATTTAATTTGCTTTTTTTTATTTCGCAGGTCACAGAAATGGCCCCGACAGCGAAGGCATTGAGGATGCAGTCAGGAAAGTTGATCGGTACTTGTGGAACCTGCAAATGGGCCTGCAGAGAGAAGGGCTTTTAGAAGAAGTAAAGTAATACGTCTTGACACGTGAAATTTCCACACGTCATTACAACACAACTTGCACTAGGCGAACCTGTACACTTTCTTTAGTTACTTTTGTGTGCCACGTGACGACCAACCCCAACAAAATAGAAAGAACAGCTGTAGCTCAAGTTGCAAAGTGAGCTCGTTCTAGTTGAAGAGACTGCGTGTGGTAACTAGCAAAATGTGCAAAGAAAATTAAATATTGTGTGTTGCCGGTGACAGTCATGTGCATTTAGACGTTTGCTATTCTTGTGTGCACAAACAATATCTTCAAGCAGCACGCAGGTTATCTGAATTATTTTAATTTTACTGTTGCGCACTAATGGGGAAATTGTGTTGAAATCACGCCACCACCAGCAAATATTCCATGAAGCCGGCAACGAAAAACTGAAAGTTTGGGCTAGTAATGAAGGTAATGCCTCGTTGGCACCGATATAATAGGCATGCGCAAAAATACTTCATTGCTAACGTTTCAAATCGAATGCCTATAATTCATTTTCACTGCTAGCGTTGGTAAGATAAAAAATGACTTACAACATATTCTTCTAAAGAATTATATGTAAATGGCACCTGCTTACCAGTCGGTGGCAAAATATTTGTTTAATGAAAGAGGAGCATTGAGCGACTGTAAGCCCCCTTGAAATGGTGCACTTTTGGGGAATTGGTGAATTTAGGCAACTCAATGCAAAAAACTGTCGCCATGGCATAAAATTGTGCACATTCCACGCTCTGTGGAATCGATGTTATGCTAAGCGTTTTACAGGTACCTGGCTACCCCGCAACGTTTGGCGTTCCCCAAGTTGTTACCAGATTAAACAACCTGCTTGTGTAAACTGAGTAGTTGTGAGTGTGGGCCACGAACCTACCTCTGTGCGACGACTACAGCTCGACGATGACCATGTCGATGGTGATCGTATGGCAGCACAGGAATTTCTACGCTGGCCGTTCGACGTGATCTTACGACATGGCGATGGTTGAGTTCTACATGGCTAGTCGACGAATGTGCGTAAGCGAAAGAAACACGGGTTGTGACGTCATTACCAAGTACATGTTATACAACTGTAGGTAGCTATGGCTACGTCATGTGGTGTAAGTTTAAACGACGCAGGTATTTGAACACCGGCGAAGAAATGTTAAAACCAAATTAACTTGGGCGATCATGAAGTTGGCACAGTGTCGCACATTTCTACGTAGCGTAATCTTCCACGAAGAAAATGCTGGCAAAAGGGAGATGGTCCCGCAGATAGCGCAGTCTAGCAGGGAGCCCCAAAGCAACAGCTTATCCCAAGGAATAAAGACGAGAAAGTGGCACGTGGCGCATGCGCAGAGTGTTTCAAAGAGCTGGTTCCCTTCGGAATGAGAGAAGTGTTCGTACGATCGTGGCCTAGTGGTAGTCGATATAAGGTAGACACGTATTTATACCATTTTTGTTTCTGTTCTTTGTTTCAATGTAATTTGCCAAGCAAGGCAATAAAAAAGAGGAAAAAAAAAGATCGTGGCGTAGTGGTTAGAGCACAGGGCTGCTGTGCTCCCCTGTAGAGGTTCGATCCCACCATCGGTCATGCGTTGTTTTCTTTTTATTACAGCGAACCGAGACAGAAACTACCTACCTACCTACATATACCTACCTACCTACCGCAAAGTTCGAATAATGAGGCAAAGAATGCTTCGCATTATAAAAAATAGAAAATTGAGACATGCTTTCCCACTGTGCTTATGCTTTTCGCCGCACTCGACAAACCCGAAGCAAGACTTCTACATTTTCTGCACAAATGATCAGACGTATGAACTTGTATTGTCAGAATATTAGGTTATAATAGCCTTTATTAACACCACCGCCGTTTGATAACTCGATCGAGACAATATTGTAATGATGTTCTTGTAGATGCACAGCTGTCCCATTCCTTAAGGTAATAAGTCGTGCATTCTGCGGCTTTCTTTATTTCCCTTGAAACTCAGGTCAATATCGTGGTTGTGTCCGACCATGGGATGACACGTACAAGTCCGGAGTCTACGCATCACATTGACATGGATGCCTTAGTGAACGAAAGAGATGTACACATAATGCTCGACAAAGGACCATTTGCCATGCTGCACCCTAAGCCTGGCAGAGAACACGAGGTAAGAGCGGAACCACCAAAACGTGCGATGCAATACGTTATGCATTAAATTCTTTAAAGTGTGTGGCAAGGAGCCGATATAGCATTGCGCTGTATAAGAAAGAAAGAAAGCACCGAGGATTGGACCTGAAGTTACCAATTTCACCTATCAGTAAAATACCGACCTTCTGTCACTATTGATCTGCAGTGTGGCACAAGTATCAAAACCTGTTATTGGGTTTTTTGGAACTCCCCATAGCATGGGTCTTCTTCTTTTTATTTTTAATCGAGTGCCCTGCAACATGTTTTGTAATTCAAAAAACGGGACGTCCAGAAAGATATGGTGGGTGGACGGGAAACAAGAAGTGCCTGCCTCTTATATTGTTATGATATAACTTTTGCGGATGCTAATTAGTGTGAAACAAACGGCGTAAATCAGTATACTTTATGGATGGACACTTGGATATTTGTAACATGTATCATAACAAACAGCAATGACTACATCATTAGGCGATCATGTAGTAATTCACTAGAAATATATCACTAGAAATATATTAGACAGATGCACCCCTTTGACGCCCTATTTTGTTTTGTATTTTTTTCAGGTGCTAAAGAGCCTTCTTATGAAGAAACCTAAAGGTCTCAACGTTTTCACGAAGGATAATATTCCCGATGAATGGCATTTCAGGAACAACGAGCTCGTCGCCCCAATAGTTCTGCTTGCCCAGGAAGGTCACTACATCATGCCAGTAAGAAATAATTAGCAATTACTCTGAGGGCAATTTGTTACAAGATATCGGATTTAGAGGGCACACGTGCTTAAACTACGAAAGGGCTAATTAAGTCTTACAAACCTATTAAACTTCAGTGACGCATTTTGCAGCTTAACGACACCGTGCACACCCGTCAAATGTACTAGACGCGGAAACCGCCACCATGTGATCAACGCGATCTACTCGACCGCGGATTACATCATCTTCGGAATCAATTTAAAGGGAAAGAAGCCGAGGTGGCAGACGCGCGAAACCCTAACAAAGAAAAGAAAGCATACAAAGCTACACTTTAATAAAGAAATCATGCGCTTCAATGCGAATATATTTATAATTAAGCATGCTAAATTTTAGGCACCATTTGTGGGTTTACTGCCTGATTCCGTAGAGAATAGAGCAGGTCACCAGCTCATTTGTAGAGGCAAGAAAGATGGGGCTACACACAAGTCGATTTGTTATATGAATGCTGTAATGTGTGTGATCGATGTGGCAAGACAGCAGCAGCCGTAGCAGAGTCAGCTAACTACGCGAGGGCTTCCCCCCAAAAAAACTTCGCATCAAAATGCAAAGGTTCCGCAGTGTCCTGCGAGTACTGTAGCGAGCTCGTTTACGGCCGTAACAGCTGCCGCCGCAATTTTCTATAGAGGTACTTAGTTGCGATGCAATGCAACCTCTTTCTCGTTCGCTACGGTATTGCTTGTTGTAGATTCATAAATACGTACACAGACGCCACAACTATCGTTTTTTGCGGAGAGCGCCATGCTGTGGGAAAAAAATTGGAGGACGCTTAAGCATTGCCTATAAGAGTGGAACGCGATAGCGTTATCGGGCCCCGTTCGCATCGCATTTTTCTTTATGAGTAGGGTTCACTGCAACATACAACGTGGGAAAGCCAGCTTACAAAGACCAAGCTTGCACCGATCCCCTTAAAGTCGGCTTTACTTTCAGACAGAAATGCATTGCTGGGAAGACATTCTTACAGGGGCAATATAAGCCGTCTTATATAAAATGTGAAGGCCCTAGGATCTTCTTTTATTATTTTAATTGCTGTTTTCTGTTGCCCCGAGACGCGCGGATGTCCAAAACGCATTAGGCAAGCTAAGTCCAAGTTTGACCTGCCGAGGAGGCGAGCGCCGTCTGGATGGTATTCTTGCAAGTAATCTACCCGGGCGCGCCCCTGTTGAATGGTAGAAATGCTGGAAAAGGTGTTTGTGCTTGAGTTATCTCGTAACAGAATTACGTTTTCTCGTACATTCAATTTACATTCCGACGCTATCATGTCTGTAGGCGGTAGTTAAGTCGTACTTTACGATTTTTCTGACAGATTTTATTTTGAGAAATTCAGTTTCCTCCACTAAGGCCCCTGCGCTAAGCGGAGGGCCTGCGTGGCAGGGGTGGTTCGGAAGGATTTTCTCCGCCACGGACGCCGACGCTTACGCCGACACCAACACCGACGACTGATTTTCTGCGACATGTGGCCCTCAACGCTGTCGCGTTAATAATCGGGCACAAAGGCACCGGTATAGGGTGGTGGTTAGCCGGTTCGCAACTGCGCATGGCTGGAGGGACTCGCTTTTGGTCCCAGTGGCGGCAGTAGGCGAAGCTTTGTTCGAGGCTTTTTGTTGTATGTGTGTTTCGTTGTTGTTTTTTTTTTTTTGCTGATGTTCGTGCGCACCTGCTTATGTGTTGCTACCACTTATTTCTGACAGTCCAATAACGAAGCCGCTGAATATCATGCACACTTCTATGAACAGGTTCCTGCGCTTTAAAACCACCATGCGTATGGTGGTTAGTTAGTACATAGATTTGTCTCGTCATCATGCTTATGGCTTCTAACGTTCTTGTGGAATTGTTTATAGCGCTTTATTTGCCTTTATTGGCGTAAATTTCAACGCACTCTATACTTCTGACCAATGCAGAAGGCAATATTGCTCATAATGCTCTGAGAACAAGAATAATCGCTATAATTGCAGTGGTTCTGCAGGTCAAGATGGCCCAATTGAAACGCGCCAATCGTTTCAACGCGCTGGCTTTCCCGCAAAAAATTCTGAAGCGTGTTTGACGCTTGTCGACGCATTGATGCGTGTCGCAATAGTTTCAACATCGGTCATCTGTGCTAGATGTTCTCTGTTGGTATCCGGCCGTTCAGCAATTTCAATTTCAACAATTTTGCTGAAAAGAATCGGTTTGCATAAGTCACGAAGCCGTTTAAAGCCAGAAGGACGAAGGTTAGGAAAATCCAGGTACTAACAGTCATTCCCATCCTGGCTGAAACCACCCTGCTTACAGCATCCGTAGAAACTAGCACCACAGTAATTATTGCACGTAAAACTAGCACCTAGTAATTATTGCACGAAACTGTGGTTTACACTGGAACATTAGGCATCTGGAGCGGTGCGGAAGCTCGTGCCGCCGAAATGTCGTGTCTTTCCCATGGCTCGCCTTTCACACCTCCGTACATCCGGCCAACTCTCGACATACCGTGAAAACAAGGAAAGCGCGGGATATTTTACTACTAGTGCGATCAGTCAAGTATGCACTTATACACCCACGCAAAGTTTTGCCTCCCACATTTTTTTTTTCCTTTTTCTGTGCTCGTGTTGAATTTGTGCGTTCTTTAGCGTCAATATAGCCTATTCTCAACATTACTCGTGCTTGGCGCAGCGTCTGTCGTTGAGAACTTCACAATTTCGCAGCCGCTGCTAACGCATCCACTGTCACGGCAGTCGACACTGCCCGACAACTGGTAAATGCCGTGCTCGAACGCAGTCGGCGCCGTTTGCGAAGGGCAGCGATGGTTGACTCGGATGCTGGCTCTCATTTTGTTTGGTCCGCGGCGAGAGATTTCGGTGGCAGCGATTGCAGAAATTGATTTAAACGCGCTGAACGGGATTATACGTGTGTGCTGACGCCGAATGTGACGCCGAATGTGAACGAACCACATGGGCCCTCTGAAAAACTCGCGAAGTGGAGTATCTCGCATATCCGACATCAACATGAATGGCGTTCTCTGAAAGCAACTTCTTCATGTTTCGGGGCAACCTCCTAGAGTTGTTAAGGAACTGCCGAGAGTTGTGTTTTTCGGTTGCGCTGGAATGCTCAAATTTTTTTTCTGAATATCATCGAGGCATATCGTAAGTTCTCTTCAGCATCAAGTGGGATTCTCCGAACGTTTCCAGTAGTCAGGGGGGATAGGCTAGGGGGCTGATCACGTATATCCGCAGTAATTGAGCAAAAGAAGTAAAGAAAAGAACGAGTAACTGACAAATTTTCAGACAAACCACAAAAATTCTCCACGTTTTGCTATAGAATCAGAAAAGAAAGCAAACATGACTTCAAGCGCAGAACTAGACAGAATAACAAGAACGGTAATATTCGGCAGAACGCTGTGCCAGTTTTTTTTTTTTGTTCCATTGATTCATGATTAATTCTGCACTGCAACGTATGCATAGATTCGCAATTCCAACTTTGACAAATCAGCACCTTGTCAGAAATAAAACCGAACAGTGAAACGAAAAAGAAACTGTTACGCCGTTAGAAAACAGATTTTGAGAAACGCCACGTACCCCGCTTCAACGAACCTATTTTTGAACTCGATATTGACAAAAATGAAAAGTGCGAAATTCTAAGCACCTACGAAAACAGATCACAAAGCACAGGTATGACAGAATTTGGTGGCCTTGAACTTGATGCCGACTTATATTTGATTTAGTTCAAAAATCCGAGGAAGACTCTACCTGGGAGCCATGGCCCGCCACCTGGTGTACATGGCTACGACCCTATGATGCCCGACATGTGGGGCATATTTTTCGCTCGGGGACCAGGTAAGGTTACAGTTCATCTGCAGCTTGGTGCTCAATTTTTTAAACTTTCACCATGTTTACGGGACGTTAGAAAATGAGAGAAAGATAGAAATAACTGAGTCTTGTTTCTAAAACATTTCGTCAACTTCCACAAAAATTTCTCTAGGTGATTCTGCTCGTCAGAAGGATACGCCTAAAGAGAAACGTTTGCTAATCAAACTTCAGCGTTAACATCTGCGTTACCTGTTAGCACCTAAAACCAATTCTATGTCATCATTTAAGAGCGGATGGCATACCCTAAACACAGTAAAGTAGAGAATGGGTGTAAACCTAGCAAATGTTCGTAATATTTGCGGCAGTTGCAAAACAAACATATATCGAAAGTTGATTGAAGTCTACGATACAAATGTAGTACTACATCTCTAGTTTCTGTTTTGTTGATCGGTGATAGCAGATTCAGTAATGAATCCATCAACAGCGTAGCCTTTTGAAGGATGTGCGCTTCTTTCTGCGCCTTTTTGTTACAACTTTTTTCTTAATTTCACACTCACGCAGCGGTTCTGGCTGAAGAAGATAGCAACATTTCGGTACACTTTACAGTTTATCGGGTTGCCGCAAATGATTTTGTTGCGATTTTCTTTTTTAAGCATGACTCATCTTCACGCCTGACAACCGTTATTTCAGACCTATTATTTGTGAGCGGTCCGTGATGCACAATTTTTTCGTCTAAATATGCCCTCAGAGAACAAACGGGGATAGCCGATATTCTAGTTGACATTAAGCGGAAGAAATGGAGCTGGGCAGGCCATGTAATGCGTAGGATGGATAACCGGTGGACCATTAGGGTTACAGCAATGGATACCAAGAGAAGGGAAGCGCAGTCGAGGAAGGCAGAAAACCAGGTGGGATTATGAAGTTAGGAAATTTGCAGGCGCAAGTTGGAATACGCTAGCGCAAGACGGGTAATTGGAGATCGCAGGGAGAGGCCTTAGTCCTGCAGTGGACTTAAATATAGGCTGATGATGATGATGATGATGATGATGATGATGATGATGATGATGATGATGATGATGATGATGATGCCCTGCGCTGGCTACAATGTTTTTTGCCACATGGCATGTTGACTTATACAGTGCCCTCTCATCATTTCTTTTCGCATTGTTTGCAGCCATTCACGCAGGTATCGGAGGACCCAGCTTGATTCGAATGGTGGACGTCTACAACTTGATGTGTTACATGTTGGGCATGGATCCAGCTCCAAACAGCGGGTCTTGGAAACATGTCATGAGATTCGTAAATCCCAGATATGACAGCAGAATGTACTACCGCCTTCAGTAGAGCTTGTACAGTGTGCAAAGAAATATACATGACTATGTACTAGCGTAATCCTGCAAGGCAATAAGAACGCGCCCGCTGATGTTCTTCTGCGATCATGTGTTAAGAAATAATATACCCTTGTAATGCAGCATTAAAGAGAGCTGAACTTCAGCAGTTCCTCGCAACGGTTTATTTTGAAACCACAAAATAGTGTGTCATGGGGAGCAGTTTTCACGTAGTTGACAACGTTCATAAAACACCGAGAAGACAGGAAACCGTTTAATGTATACATTTTAGGAAATAAAAGGCTCAACGATGCATTTCCACAGCTTTAACGGTGTTCCCCCTGTAGCCTTTCTTTTTTTACGGTTTTTTCACTTATCTAGCGTCCCATCTTCATCTACATTGGGCGATCAGCTAGATCAAATAAGTGCGATCAGCTACCGAAATCAAGTCTGTTGTCCTGTAAGAGAACGCTCTTGGATTTCTTCATAGCATTTCTTCTGTCCACTAAACACATCGCTCTATCTCCTCCGGTATCTATGATTTTGCTACTTGAGATTTGGCGCCTATATTATAATTTGCCTGCGTGCAGAGACATTTATCATATTTCAGAGCTGCTCTGTTCGAAACCGCAATGTTTATTCTCCACGTAGGCGCTATACATAACGGGGCACATTAATTCTTGTCGGTGCTACACCCTCGTTCGAAACTAACTGCAAGTGCTGCACGGTCAGCAACTCTTTTTTTTTGCTGCCGCTTTAACGGTTCCATTCAACTAGCCGAAGAAATTTGTTTACTGAAAGGAATATCAAACGATACACGTATATGTATCCTGCTTCACCCAATGCCGTGGATCAGTGGCTATGGTGTCGTGCTGCTAAACGAAAGGTTGTGGATTCTATTCTCGGCCATGAGAGCCGCATTTCGATGGGAACGGAATGAGAGACGCTGTTTTACCATGCTTTTGGTGCACACGCTGAAGACGCCAGGTGGTCGAAATAAATCGGAACTCTCACTACGGTGTCTTTCATCACCCACAGTGCATTTTCCGTGAGCTAAAACCCCGCCACTTTTATGTATCCTGCTTTCAACATCACCGTTTATTCGGGCATCGAACTTTGCAAGTGCATCAATATGGTGGTTTCCAGGCAGCTCGTAATGAGCTATTGCTTGAAAAGTCTGATTTTACGGCCCCCTTGAGATTTAAAAGGTTCAGATGTCAAGCTAAAATGAAGCAGGGTGTTTTAGTTATTTGTTTATTAAGCTGAAAAAGTGAGTAATTAAAGAGTGTACGCAAACCACCAAATTAAATATGAAAGACGTTTCGGTTCACCTGCAGGAGTCGAAACGTCTTTTATTTTTAATTTTTGTGGTCATCGCCTAATTTTGAACTATACTTACCATGTCTCCACCCGACCGGACAGGTTTTAGTCAAACTCTTCAAGCTCGAAACACAAAAGTTGGCGAACAGGTTAAAAAATCAGGATAATCTCACGTGCTCTGGGAATCGGTGCAGCTAAGATTTTTTGATGTATAGGAGCTTGTGTTAAGGTTCAATGTGTTATGTTATGGGGATGTGGTGTTATATCATTGTAGATATAGTGTAATGTTAGATGGATGCTATGTTGATGTCCTGCACGTAATGACAATGCTTGAGTTGTAGCAGCACTTGAGAATAAGTCAAGTTGGCTTCATCAAACCTTGAAGAAAATGAATGATCGTGACTACTCCGTATTTTACCATATCCATACCAGCGACGGCTTTCATACCAATGCCTAAATGCTCATTTCACGGTGCAGGTGCAACTGCAAGTATTGTGAAATATTTATCTGAATCGGTGACCTTTCATGCGTCTACACTCCTTGAAAAGACAGGATCCTCTAAACTTAAGGTGTTGATAAATGTCCTTGTATGCAGAATCGAAGTATACAAACATTATTTGTGTTATATAAACCAGCAACACTACACGACTGCCTCCTTTTCAAGCTCCCCCATGCAAACTTCACGAGTTTGCATGGTGCTTTCCCTCCCGGTTCCAACAATGTGTGAGAGACACTTGCCTAGTCAAAGACACAGGGTCGTGAAATCTCTTAGCAACACATAAAAAACGAGGTCCACATTACACAAATGAGTGACTGCAGTGCGATAGCAATATTAGGATCGTCCCATCGACGCCTTTGACTGTGTTGCCTAGGATCGGCTAGCCGCTACAAATCTCAATAAAACATTAGCGATAACAGATATCGGGCTGTGCCGTCAGGATGGGACCACCAACTCACTGCCTTTTATTGCAGTGTTCGAGATCGACTCCGTTTATATTGCACCATCGTCGGGAAGGGCCCATTCTTCGTCACGAGGAAACCAGCATAAGCAGCAGCTGTCGCCACAAAGAAACAAAGAAACAGAAAGCATGACATACAACAACAAAAAAGTCACAGTTTCGCCCGAAAGGCGAAGCATCCATTGCGATAGCAAATAAGTAGATAGATAGTTAGCTATACGGAGCAAGGATAGTAGTTTTATCGGCTGTATAGACTTGGACACATTCGCTTATGACTGAATTAACAAACATGGTGTCATCGCGCACAAGCAAACATGAACAGATCCCACTCGAGGACTGCACATAACCGCCGTGAAAACGCTGGCGTGACCAAGCGCGCCAGTAGCAGCGAGTGAAGGTTCATGCGGTCTATCGCTTCAACGGAAACTGAGTGGCCAAAGCAAATCACATACAAAGGTAGGAGCCGTGTTGCAGATCGCTTTCAAGATACGGTGCGCGCGACCTCCCGCCGCCGCGCTAAGCACAAATACGCAGTTGATCTCAGAGAAACCGTATCCCCTCCCTCCCGCGCTGCCTTCTTCCTTTCCTCCTTTCGCTTGCGACATTCCAGCTCCCCTTGCGCCCGGTCGCAAGAAACGCATTTGGTGCCGTAGCACAACGTCGCTCCCCCTCCATCCCTCCCTTCCCCCCACGGCCTTTCGCGCAACGGAAGACGTCGCCTTTGCTCTCCGCCGTGCGTTCGCTTCCCCTAAATGCGCGCGTCTCTCGCGTGCTTTCACGCGCACACAGAGCACACAGCGCGCGGCGATGATTTTGTCGCCCTTGGACTTTATGCGGAACCTCAAGGTGACGGGGACGGCGACACCGACGGCAGAAATCCACTTGGAGTGTCCATATGATTGCTATCGCAATAAAAAACTCTTATGAATCTTGAAGACCATCACTCACACAGCGCTTCCACAGAATCATTAAGAGTGCCGAACCTTTTAATACCCAGTAATGAGCTTACGAAATGTGTAATCCTTAAGAGGAAAAGAACAGCGAGCTTTTTTGCTGCCAATAAGCTCTACTGGCAACAGTAGAGCTTGTTGGCAACAGTAGCGCCACTAACGACATTGCCATTTTTGGCAGTGGCGGCTTTATACGTTACATATTCTGCGTCTCCTCTTATGTTTTATTTTAGTGCGAATGAATTTTTGTTTTTAAATACTGCTGGTGAGTGCATAAACGCGAAGTGGTTGCTCGTGTAGCAGGTCTGCGTATAGATGTGAAGAGAGTTTAAAATTGGGGTAGATTGGAATCGCGGTGAAAAGTAAAGAAAGAAATTCAGTGCTCTAAATGGGCAGGGTGGAGGTTTAGGGTATACATAAATAAACTGGTAGTGCGAAAGTACAACTTTGACTCAAGACAAGGGAGGGGAGGAAACGCTAGAAACACTAGAAATAAAGAAGTGATCGGAAGCAATGCGGATAAAGATCATCGGAAGTTGGCCTCGCGCTTACTGGGAAAACTTGACAGCTTCCCGAAAAAGGGTGACAGCAGCCGTCTTGTTAACCTGGACAACAAGCTGCCAGAACTTGCTGAGAAACACTAAGACGCGTCAAAGAAAGGACCAGAGAAAGCTAGGCGCAGGTAATGAAAGCAATGGACAGCGATAAAGCGGCAATAGAAATGTTGACTGATAGAAAACGAAGCTGCAAATAGAATTTCGCAGCCTTAGAGTCAATGGACTTCGAATACAGAGTACTGACTATGCTTAGCACGATAATATATATATATATATATATATATATATATATATATATATATATTGATATTTATAAGAGTGAGTGAGTGAGTGAGTAAAAGCTTTATTGAAAATAAATAAATATTTATAAGAGAATCAGACACTAGGGCCGTTAAGCCGAACGCCTGGTTCACTTTTAACTTCTTCCTCTCTCTCCTCGCGCCCACAGTCAGAACGCCCGAGCCCAAGTGCGCCTCCTTGTCTTCATGAGATACATTACGCTCGGCCACGCTGCGACTTGCCAGGCTGCCGAAGATAGTTCTGGTCTGTGAGGGCGCCCGTGTGCTGAAAACTGAAGTCGACAAGACTGGGAAATGGACTTCGCCGTCGCTGAGCCATCCAGTGGAAGCGCAACCAGATTCTCTGGCGGGTGGCACTGAGTCGCTGCTCGCGGAGACGATTAGCCTGTCGCTGGTGGGAAAACATGGCAGGAGATCCTTTACACTAGACCGCTGTTTGTAGCACTCAACGTGGCTGGTCGCATAGATCGCGGTCGGTCGCAATGCATCGGGGTTGCCTACTACGTGGCTTTATCATGAGGAGGTGAGCATCCGCGCTGCTATGCGACGCAACTTGCGCTTTTGCAGAGTTGCCGCTGACAGAGCAAGGCTCTCAACGTGCTGGAACCGGTAGATATTGATAAAACGCCGTGGGCTGCCCCACCGTCCTGGTTAGTGTTCGTGCCATCTGCAGGAGACGATTGGCCCTCCATCTGCATTGCTAAAGGCGTATGATAGGTGTACATCTCATGGGCAGGTCTTCAATGATGATGACCTCGGACCCGTGCGGGTCTTCAGCTGTGGTGATCACACCGTGTTGGTCTCCGTGGCTCCCTTCAGCGAGACGTCGCTATAAGCGAGGCATCAACGTCCCCGCATTCGGCCAGTGACTGCTGTGAATTCCAGAGTCCGACGGCTCAAGAAGTATCTCTTTCTTAGGATCCATGAACATATTAGTGTTGTCCTGGAGTGTTAGTGCTCCATAATCGGAACTCGACGACCCATTGCGTGCAGTTAAGCTATCCAAGGTAGTGCACCGGGTACTAGGTGATGGTCGCTCAGAAACCGCAAACTCGGAAAAAGTTCAGAGGCCCGCGATGTCCACGGGGGCAAACTGCTAGTGCTCGTGACCTCCAACTTCACTTCAGGCAGCCGTCGTTCTGGGCTAAACGTAGCTTTCAGAAATTCTGAGCACGGAAGCCCCCTAGGCGCTAGGTCACACCGGAAGCCGTGGTGCACCGGGCGTTTCCCATGTGCTTGGATGGAGCCGATGGCATCACCCGACGAGACGGCGCCTGCATCTGCACAACCCATGCCGAGCTTGGAGGCCGCGTCGCCCACTGCTGTGGAAGTGGTCCTCACCTCTGCTATAGAATCTGTTATTTGAGTTACCGACGCAGGGTTTGAGATCCATAGCGGTAAAAACAGGCTTCACAGGGGGTCTGCGACGGACCTCAATGTCGGAGGACATACCGCAGCATCGCAGCATTAGCTCTCAGGAGTGCCGTGCACAGAATTGCACTGGTCGGACACACCGCAGGCATAAGGAAGCCGGTCGAAAGCAGCTATCAGATATGCACTCCATTCAGGCCAGGACCGCTGCTTGACGCCTTCGTAGTTCTTCCATGACTTGGCTGTACTGCAAAGTCATGTTGCTCCAACTAGCCATCTTTTGTGGTCCTGCTAAGCACGACGATCACCCAAGTTATTCGTCATTGATAGCTCGAATCCAAAGGATGGCGTCGTCTTGAAGCCGCGAAACGCTGGTAGTTCCACAAAAGCCGGCTGCTGTAAGTCTCAGCGCCTCCTTTCTGCCATACAACCTTCCAGCTGCCCAAGGAAAAGGAACTAGGGGCGGAGTCCACGGATAGTGCGGTTGTTGTGGTAGTCACGGCAGCAAGGAAGCGTGGACGGCATCCCTTGGGGGCTTGTAAGTCAAGGTACTGTCTAGGAGGATATCCTCGATAATGGAAGCGTGATGGCGTTCCCAGGCAGGACGGGCCCAAGGTAAAGGGGCCGAAGCGCTGTCTCAGCGTGAGCTCGAAGTACTTCGCAACCGCTGAAGGAGGCGAAGGCAGACGTCATAACCCGGAGCTGTTGTGCAAACTTGGCGATGGCTTCGAAGAGATAACCGGCAGAGTCCTGCCCTAGAGCCGCCGAGGAGGCTTGGACGCCGTCCCCGAACGGTGCGGTGGATACTTGCGACGGTGGTAGGGTAGCGTTCTCCATAACTGAGGAAGCGTGTACGGCGTTCCTTGGCAAGGGTGACCCGGCACGCCAAAGGACCTGCACGAGGACGCACTTAAGGCTGGAATGCGGTAAGGCTGCTTCGTTGTAGACTGCGCCATTTTAATGTAGAGAAGCAGACAAACAGTCGTTACGGCGAACGTCTGGTTTACTTCTTCCTAAACAAGACGCTCGGCGTAACGGCCCTCTGTTTCTCTTCATTACAATATGTACAGAGTGTTGAAAATTAAGCTTTATGATTTTATTATAATGAGGCACGGGGAGGCACGCGAAGACCACCTGTGCAAATAAGTTAGGTGGCCCCAGGGGGGGGGGGGGTGCACGAAATGAGATGATAATTATCGCTGTCAGCAGCCCCATTAACTGAAATTGAATATTTAACTTTTTCTTGACTGCCGTAAGAAGGTATGTTTGTATTGCAAAGTTAGAGGTAGCCGTGTTTCTACACAGTATCAGTTGGAAGAATTTCTCTAGCGTGTCTGTGCTCCGAGATATCCGACTCCAAATTTTAATTGTCGTTCACATGATTACGCATGCCAGAGAGTAAGGATCGGCGCAAAATTCCTTCCTGATGTGACGCGGATGTTGCGTGCGGAGTTTAGTCTGACAACTGGGCGGAGGCATTGGCAAAGATTATACCTTTCCCTCTTCCCCTTTTGACTGGCGAAATAAAAAAAAATCGAAGAACCTGTAACCGCTGTTGTAACATGCGACCACGCAGCCTGTAATGATGGCGGCAGATGGCACGCTGAGATAATGGTGCGAACGGAAAAGCCGGAGGGCAGTGCGCGTGCGTAATTGTGACTAGACAAGTGGGCATGGTACTTGCCTGGGCTACGCAAATGAAGTGACTGCTTATTTCCAAGTATTGTAAGTTTTATTGAAATCAAGAGCAATAACTGCACCATCAACAGCAGAAACAGTTTTAGCTATGGTAACGAATATTTCATACTGCCGCTATCAGTGTGGTGTGGTCATGCACAAATTTTACGAAAACCCTTCACCCATCATGACGTCAATGCCCTGAAAAATGTTCCAAATGCCATCCTTGCACAGCAAACTCAAAAGTATAAACCACTCTCTCGTGGACTCGATAACTCTGCGCAGTACTTCTGGACGGATGTTCGCACAGGCAGATATTATCCTGTGCTTCGTATCATTGACATTACTGGGCTCTGCATAAACTCGGTTTTTAACGTAGCCCCAAAGAAAAAAATTGGAGGACGCTTAAGCTTCCCCTTTAAGAGTGCAACGTGACAGCATCACATTTTTATTTGAGCAGGCCTCACTGCAACAGAGAACGTCGGAAAGCCAGCTCACAAAGACCAAGCTTACACCGATCCCCTTAAAGTCGGCTTCACTTTTAAACAGAAATGCATTGCTGGGAAGACGTTTTTCCACAGGCAATATAAGTCGTTCTATGATAAAAAGTCGCAGTTTCGCGCGAAAGGCGAAGCATTGATTGCGATAGCTAATTAGTAGACAGCTATACGAAATAAGTGTAGTAGTTTTATCGGCCCTATAAAGTTGTAAATATTCGCTTACTAACTAAATAAACAAGCATGTTGTCACACGTGCACAGGTCAACATGAACACATCTCGCTCGATGACCGCAGGAACTGTTTAAGACGATTGAGAAAGCGTGCCAGCAGCAGCGGGCAAATTGACCTTCGCGCTGTCTCCCGTCTCGCTTCAACGCGAACTAAACGTCGAAAGCACAGCGCATACGAAGCTACCGGCACTCGGCGCATGCACTTTTGCACTTTGTACCCATCGCAGATCGCTTTGAAGATGAGGTCTCCGCGGGCGCACACTTCGGCCACAGAGCAGATCGCTTTCAAGGTACGGTGCTCGCACGAAAGCTCCGTCATCAGCAGCCGCAACAGCAGAACGCACCCCCCACCTGTCTCCGTCCCCACCCGTCCTACTGTCTCTACCGTCCTACCGTCCCTACCATCTCCGTCGCCTCCTCCCCGTGCCCCGCGAGCGAACCAAGAGCGCGCGCTTCCGGCCACCTTCCTCTTTGCTGTGCGCGAGATAAAGCTGCGGTTGCCGGCTCACCCTCGCACACTTTCACTCGCACACACAGTGTATGACGCGCGGCGACGGTTTTATCGCCATTGGACTTTATACGGAACCTCACGGCGACGGCGACAACGGCTACGGCAGAAATGCCCGTGGAGTGTCCATATAATTGCTATCGGAATAAAATGTGAAGGCCCTAGGACGTTTTTTTAACTATTTTATTAATTGTTTGCTATTGCCGCGACGCGCGCGGGTGTCCCAATTTCCCAACTCAATTTGACCTGCCGAGATGTGCAGGTGCCAAAGTGAAGTCGCGGTTATCTTTAAGTAAACCAGCAATCTCGGAGGTTAACGGGCAGTTATTGAAGTAGTGGATCAGATATGCGAATGTATCACCGGAGGCACAATTACTGTGAGGAAATAAATGAATTTTAAGGAAATAATAAAGAGGTAACCGGGCGTGAGCGGCTATGAGTTGAGTGAGTGGTTTTCGTGGCGGGAAAAAAAGTCGGGTATTTTTTGGACATTCGGCACTCCGTTGTATAGTTCTGTGTCCGCGTTATCGCGTGACCAGAACTGTACAACTGGGTGTACCGTTCTGGTCATGCGTTGAACACTCCACTGGGCGTACGAAGACGCACGCATTTTAGTTTTAATGGAGGCCGGTGTAGACAAAATTAATCGCGAAATTCCATGTGATGAAGCGGAATTGGCTATGTTGGCGGCAAGTTCATTGCCCTGAACACCCTGATTGTGACAGCACGGACCTGATGGAGTTAGAGAGGGTGAAAAGGGAAGCGGATTTTAAGACTAGGATGGATTAGCCAAGAGTTTAATGAGTATTGTGTGTCGAAGGGATCGTACGTAATAGGGCCACAAAAAATAAGGAATTTGAGAGCGAAAAGCGAAAATTGGGCATTCAGACGATCCAAGTCAATAACAAGGGGGAGAGTATGCGCAAGAACCTGAAGGGAGGAAGTGCGTGTTGTGTGAAATGCCCCAGTCATTATTATTAGCAGAGTGCGCTGTAAGGAATTTATTTTAAGTTTTAATTGTGATGTTGGAAAGGTCGGCCACCAGACATGGGAGGTAACCGGTTCTTTGCTGTAGCTGTAACCATCGCGCTGCGCTTTTGATACGGTGCCGAAATAGCGCTGCATTCCCGATAGGTCTCGGCCGCAGCAAGATTAAGCGAACCTCGCCACGGCAGCAAGAAGCGTTGCTGGCCAGGGCAAGTGCCGGAATGCGGACCTCCGGTGTAGTCTTCTAAGGACTGCCCTTCGATTTTCGATACGCGACGCCGAGGTCGGCGCGTTTCCCGCCAACCCTTCGCACACGGCAGCTGCTGGCTTCGACCCGATCCTCCAGTGTTCTTCGTCTCGCCTGCCGCCACGCACTGTGTATGGACGTCTGCTATACCCGCTGTTGCCGTGGCGAACAATGGTAGGGTTCGCGCGCTTATTTTTTCGCCCTGTTCGCGTTGCCCTAATCAGAAGTAAGCGGGGTTGTTGTGGAGTTCTTCCCTTTTTTTGCTGCCTCGGAATTGTTGCGGAATTCGGCGGAAAAAAAGGTTTTCGAAGCTTTCGCCCGGCTTTTCGCAGGCAGGTGAAGCTTCGGTATAACGACAACTGTGAAATTCTACAAAATAGAACAAAAGAAAGGTTAGGGCACTTCGGAATTGCTGTATTCAAGAGGAAGCACCAGGTGTTTGGTTGAGCAGGGATTATTCTATTTTATCGAGTACTATAAAAATATTCCTTTCGTAGTGCACTTTTTTTATGCTTGAAAAAATTAGCACTAGGAGCGCTTCAAATTAATGACCGGACTATTTAGAAAAATTCAGAACCCTTCTCCTGTCGAGAAAGTTGGGGTAAGCGAAGCTTGTGGCAAGTCGACGCAGTCGCAGGCGTTCCGCTTCGTTTGCACTAAACTCAGGGTCGGCGGCTCTCCGCTGACGTTTCGCCTGGGCTTTGGAAGCCTTCCCACTGTAGAATTGGACGACCAGTTTCGCTTACCCCCATTTTCTCGACAGAGATTTTGTCTCTTGAGGTCCCGCGTGTGACAAGGGTAGTTAAAGGGCGCGTTACAGGTCCCCGAGCTAACAGGTGTATGTGCCATTGTCTTCAGGCGTTTTCGTATCTCTGTTGTGCTCTCAGAGCCAGCAATTTCGTTTCCAAGCATACAGCGGCAAAGGGAGCTCGCGAATACGTCGGTTTTGCACTACTATTTCATGCGTCCACAAAATGGCCTGATTCTGATATTGTGAATCGGTGGAGAGTTTGTTTTGTGCTGAACGACTTTGATACATGTTGATAAGTCGGATTTCGCGGTCAGTTTAGTTGACGAACACTGCCAATAGCGGTGTGAGAATTAACAAAGGAAGGGAACAGTAACTCCTTTTCAAAGCATTTTTTCCCCTTCCAACAAAGATTTGAAAACTGAGAACTTGAATCCTCGTAGTTGTTCTCCATGTGATCCTGGAACTCTTCATCTTGAGCAAGGACAATCAGGTGAGACCCAATGGGGTCATGCTTTGATCTACATGTAACTGTTTGTAAGTAGCTGTGATAACCCGCTATTATTTACAGTGACGCTGCATATGGCTGGGTTCTGGCGGATCGCGTCCGCGAACAAAACGACGCGTAGAACAACAATTAGAAAAAAAAGTGGGCCGATCCTGGTGATAGTGCAGAAATGGCCCAAGCTCAATGGAACGTACCCCTGTCACGTGGGTCGATCCTGGTGATAGTGCAGAAATGGTCGAAAGCTCAATGGAACATACCCCTGTGGGCTCGAGAACCTGTAACACGCCCTTGACCTACCCTTATCACACGTGGGACCGAAAAAGACAAAAACAATGCGCGGGAGTGATAAACGCTGTTGTCCAAACGTCCGTGATAAAACGTAATGGTCTACCAACAAATAGTTGTGTCTCCTTCTCTCTTGACATAGATATTTCCATAGCGAGGTCATCAGTTGCGCCTAGGACTCGGTATGGGTAAGCCCCCTGTCGCTCACTCCGAAGGGGAAGAGCGCGCCTTCAAGGAGCGCCGGCGCGCTCAACAGCGCAAACGGATCTGAAAGCGACGAGAAGCCGAACGCGCAGCGGTACAACGTGCTGCGACCGATGCTGCAAGTTGGTTTGAATCTAGTCGCCTAAACTCGCTTTTCACTCGCACATACAGCATACGGCACGCGGCGACGCAACGCAGTTATGTGTTGTGTCTTTTCAACCATTTAACACAACCACCATACTAAAAAATAGAATTGAACAAAACCAAGAGCTTCGCTGTTCTTCCACCTTCACATAGTAGAAGGGCTCTCAATTTTTTAAAAAAGTATTGTTTAAAAAGCCTGGATCGAGTGTTGTTCAGTCCTGCTCCTTTCCGTCAAAGATGGGACATCTCTGACGGAAAGGAGCAGAACTGACGGCGACATGAGTTCAAAGCAAATGCTACGCCTATCAAGGGGACAATGTCAGCTTGCAACAGGAAGAAAAAAAAGAGTTCCATGGCGATTTAGCGGTAAATGCGAGAGAAATCCGTGAGCAGTACGTCCTACCTCTTTGAGGTTTGAGATGCGTGATTTAAACCGCGTCCACCGTATTGCGAAGTGTTGTCCAGTAGCGCATTCAACCCACGTCCCGCATCTTCGAGAAGCGAAGTGCAACAGACGGTGGTGCGGCCGGAGCGCACCATTGTATAATATATATATATTATGATATCTATTAAACGGGGTTTATGGCGAGCGAGCAGGCGGTCGTAAGATTACCGGCCAGTCTCTCGCTCGAGCTTCCTGCGCGCTGATGCTGCCCACAGCGATCGCGTCGACGTTGTCATCTTACCTAACAGGGGCCCCGAATAAGGACCATCTGGCGACTAGTGTCGGAAGACATAGATGATACGGTCTGCACCGCTTCCCGATCGGCTCGCATGTCGCATTACGGCGTGACGGCGCTAACCCTGTAATAAGGGTGATTCTCTCGAGAGAGCGAGGCGTCAACTTCGGAAGGAGTTTGAAGCGAGCCAGCGTGGTTGCACTAAACAGTGGGCCCGGAGAATTGGAGCGAGTCCGGCGTCGTGACGCTTTATTATATATATATATATATATATATATATATATATATATAATAGCCAGCGAGGCAACGACTCCGGTGAAGAATAAATGGCTCCGGGTCCGTCGTTACTTCAAGTACCCAACACCTCCACCAAAAACTGTTACGACGCGAGACACACGGTGTTTATTAAACAGGCCCCAGGGCAAGCCTCGGACGAGCAAAAACGGTCTCTTTCTCTTCTTCTCCGCTCACACTCCTTCCTCTTCTACTAATGCGGCTACATTGACTGTAATATATAAACATTGCGGCGGCAGCTCTTCCTGCAGGTGTTGCCTCCGAGGTCACCGTGTTTGTCTTGCACGCCATTATCTTGCGCCCCAGCACAACTTGTCTTCTTCTGAGTGACCGTGGCAAGAAATTTATTTCTGTAGCATGTTCTTGCTGAAGTCCTGCACTCTAACACCACCCATAAGACCACCTCATCGTGTGTATCATCCCCAAACCAATGTTCTTACCGCGCGTTTCTATCTAATATAATCTAATGTATATATATATATATATATATATATATATATATTGATAGGACGCGTTCAAGGTTAGATGCGCTTGGCGTTTTTATGAATGCCAGAAACAGGCAACGGCCAAGCGGAGCAGGCGGAGCGAGTGCGAGCACCAACAACAAGAAGCGTCTTCTTCTTCGTCCTCTGCTGGCGCCGGTATTTGTCACTACAATCACTCCCCGGCGAAAAAGGAGCCATCCTGGCGACCTATGGAACAGGCAGCACTGGTGGGTCGTAGTGCGGCTTCAGTCGGTCGACATGAACAGTTTCGCGTCCGCGACGCCGTTGGTCCGTAGATGGCTGAACGGGCTCAATGACGTAGTTGACCGGGGACGTCTGTCGTAGAACCCGGTAAGGGCCGTCATACTTTGAGATGAACTTTGTGGAAAGGCCGGGAGTAGACGAGGGAACGCGGAGCCATACCAGCGATCCAGGTGAATATGATGGAAAGGACAAGCCGGCGTCTCGACTATGTTGCTGGCTGGCCTGGTTTTGCGCGGTAAGAGAACGTGCGATCTGACGACATTCTTCGGCATAGGTGGCAGCTTCGGATAGAGTCGTAGATTATGAAGCGTCGGGGCGATACAAAAGAATCGTGTCCATAAACGAGGAAGGTTCGCGACCATAAAGAAGAAAGAAAGGAGATAACCCTGTGGTCGACTGAGTGGCGCTGTTGTAGGCATACGTAACAAAGGGAAGGATGCGGTCCCAATTAGTGTGGTCAGCGGAAACGTACATAGCGAGCATGTCGCCGAGAATGCGATTGAAGCGTTCAGTCATACCATTGGTTTGCGGATGATAGGCGCTCGTAGTTCTATGGACAACGTTGCATTCGCGGAGCAGGGCTTCTACAGCCTCGGAGAGGAATGAACGACCACGGTCACTCAGTAGTTCGCGAGGCGCACCATGTCGAAGAACAAGGTTGCGAAGGATGAACGAGCCGGCTTCACGTGCTGTGGCCGCCGGAAGCGCTGAAGTTTCGGCGTAGCGCGTGAGGTGGTCCACGGCGACGATAACCCAGCGGTTGCCATCTGGGGTGTACGGTAGAGGGCCGTACAAGTGCAATGCCGATACGGTCGAAAGACCGGGAGGGACAAGGCAATGGTTGAAGCGGCCCTGTTATCTGGTTAGGAGGGCTCTTGCGGCGTTGACACTTGGAGCACGAGCGGACGTACTGCCGAACGAAGCGGTACATTCCGCGCCAGTAGTATCGAAGCCGTAGGCGTGCATACGTCTTTAGGACACCGGCAAGGGCGCATTGAGGATCCGCATGAAAAGAGGCACAGATGGCAGAACGTAGATGGCGAGGAATCACTAGCAACCATTTACGGCCATCAGAGAGGTAGTTGCGGCGGTACAGGAGCCCTTCGCGGATGGCAAAGTGGCGAGCAGTGCGCCGAAGCGAGCGGTCGGTGGTGCGGGGTGATAGCTGAGATAAATACTCTAGAAGAGATGCTATCCAAGGATCCCAGCGTTGCTCGGATGGCATGTCGGCCAATTTAAGAGAGGAAGAATCATAGCTTGAGACAGACGCAGCACCAGACTCATCAGGCAGTGGTGAGCGCGAAAGAGCGTCGGCATTCGAATGCTTACGGCCTGACCGGTAGACAACACGGATGTCATAGTCCTGGAGACGAAGCGCCCAACGAGCTAGGCGACTAGATGGGTCTTTTAATGACGACAGCCAGCACAGGGCGTGGTGATCAGTCACGACATCAAATGGACGGCCATATACGTAAGGTCTAAATTTGGTGATTGCCCAAACGATAGCAAGACATTCTTTTTCCGTGACCGAATAGTTCATTTCCGCTTTGGTGAGAGTGCGGCTGGCGTAAGAGACGACGTACTCTTCGAAGCCAGACTTACGCTGGGCTAGAATAGCGCCCAGGCCGACTCCACTAGCGTCTGTGTGGATTTCTGTTGGAGCGTCTGGGTCAAAGTGGCGTAGAATAGGTGGGGATATCAAAAGATGGCGTAAGGTGGCAAACGCGTCTTCGCAAGCTGTAGACCATGCCGAGATGCCTTGGCTGTTGGCAAGCAGCTGCGTTAAGGGGGCGATTATGGACGCAAAATTACGCACGAATCGGCGAAAGTACGAACACAGGCCTATAAAGCTACGGAGCTCCTTCAGCGTAGACGGCCTGGGGAACTCGGCGACGGCGCGAAGCTTTGCAGGGTCGGGAAGGACGCCGTCCTTGCTGACAACATGACCAAAAATGGTAAGCTGGCGGGCGGCAAAGTGGCTCTTCTTCAGGTTAAGCTGCAGTCCAGCGTCGGAAAGGCAAGTCAGGACGCTTGCGAGACGCTTTAGATGGGAGTCAAAGTCCTTGGAAAAGACTACGACGTCGTCCAGGTAGCACAGACACGTGTGCCATTTGAGGCCTCTAAGAATGTTATCCATGAGGCGTTCGAAGGTGGCAGGCGCATTACAAAGGCCGAATGGCATCACGTTAAACTCGTATAACCCGTCTAGAGTTACAAACGCTGTCTTCGGACGGTCAGTGTCATTCATAGGGACCTGCCAATACCCAGATCGAAGGTCCAAAGAGGAAAAGAACTCTGCTCCTTGCAAGCAGTCGAGAGCGTCGTCGATTCGGGGCAGCGGATAAACATCTTTTCGTGTGATCTTGTTAAGGCGCCTATAATCAACGCAAAATCGAATGCTACCGTCCTTTTTCTTTACCAGCACAACTGGGGAGGCCCAAGGGCTGTGCGAGGGTTGTATTACGCCACGATGAAGCATGTCGTTGACCTGTTCATCAATGACACGACGTTCAGCGTGAGAAACTCGGTATGGACGCTGGCGTAGGGGTGCATGAGTGCCGGTGTCAATGTGGTGAACGATGGAGGATGTGCGGCCCAAGGAATATTGCTCATGATCGAACGACAGCCGGAAGCGATCGAGCAGTTCCAAGAGTTGGGTACGCTGGGCAGGTGGAAGTTCGGAATCAATTGACGGGAGGAAGGCTTCTAAGGCAGGACGAATCGGCGGTGGTAACAGGAGTAATGCTGTCGACGTGAAGACTCATCGCGTCGTCAGGCAGTTGAGTGGAGTAGGCGGAATCAACATCGTCAAGCCGACCTATACATTCACCATGGAATAAGGTGGCTGGGGCAGAGGACCGATTCGTGACATAAATGGCGCTGCAAGAGTTTTCGACTGTGAGAACTGCAAAAGGAAGGAGGAAGTCTTTGCGAGAGGTGAAGGCTTCGGAGGGCGCAAACAGGGCGGTGGAAGAGGGAGCATAGTCGCAAGAAAGTGGCACAAGAACACAAGACAAAGGAGGTATATCAGTGTCCGCGGCGACGACCACTCGAGAAGGCGGCTTGTCAGATGCGGCGTCACACGTCGGCGACAACTCAAGTTCGGCACGCGCACAGTCAACAACGGCATGGTTAGCAGCAAGAAAGTCCCAACCCAAAATAACGTCCTGTGAACACGGTGAAAAAACGACGAATTCGACTACATACAAAACGTCCTGAATGACAAGGCGAGCTGTGCATGCCACTGAAGGGTGAATGTGGTGCGCGGTTGCGGTACGCAGGGAGACGTCGGAAAGCGGAATCGTAATTTTTTTGAGCTTGCGGCACAGTTCTCCACTAAGAATAGACACAGCGGCTCCAGTATCGACAAGTGTTTGCACAGAAACACCTTCGATATTCACGGCGATTTCGTTCGCAGGTAGACATCGAGGCCTTGAAGTTGTCGACACGAGCGCAGTTCTTGCCTGCGGAACTGCGAGGGCTAGTTTTCCGCTTGGACTGGTGGGGGGCGACGAACCATTGGGGAGAGTGAACGGCGACGTGGTTAGGGCGACCGACGTGGGCCGTAGTCACGTCGATTCGGTGAGCAGCTGTTCATTGTTGAGTGGGAGGAGATCGGGTGTGGTGGCTCAGAAGGAAAGTAGCCTTGATTTACTTCGCCCGCACTATATATATATATATATATATATATATATATATATATATATATATATATACGGGGTGTTTCATTTGCGCTGCGCCAAGTATTTAACAATTGCCTGTGGCAGATAGCACAATTCTAATCCTTGATCTCAACTACTCGATGAGGACGCCGTTACTTCCACGAGTAATCAAAACGACTAATTGAATATGTAGCATAATTATGCTCATTAACTTTTGAAAATAACTTGCAGCTAATATTTCAAGTTACGTATTGTAAGCGGTGAGTCCGCAAGGCGTATTCAATTGGAACGATTTCTCAGGACTGAACCAGATTCGAGATATAAATTTTCAATTTGTACGACAAATACATAGGCGGTCCAGTTAACATTTTGAAGAAAACGCTGTTTTATGCATTGAAACACAAAAGTAACCGGAACACCAATGCATTTCGTCGGACATTTTGAAAATTTATATCTCGAAACTAGCCCAGAAAATTAGATCGAAGTGGATACACCTGAGAAACTCACTAGCTACAGTTCGTAGATTAAGCTAATTGCCTTAAAAATTGATTTACAAAGTTCATTAGCTAATCATGTTAAGTAGTCATTTATGCATTTCGATTTCTCGTGGAACTAATGTCCGCCTCATCGAGTAACTTAGATAAAGGATTAGAATTGTGCTATCTGCCACAGGAAATTTTCAAAAATCGGGTGGAGTGACAGTAAAACACCCTATATATATATATATATATATATAGGTGCGTGTGTGTGGAGGGGATGCACAGTCGAGGACGGCAGAAGACTAGGTGGGAGGATGGAGTAAGCAATTTGCAGGCGTGAGACAGGGTTCATTGGCGATCGCAGGGAAAGGCCTTCTACCTGCAGTGGACATAAATACAGGCTTTACGATGGTCCCAGTAATGAGAAGTCGATAGCCCGTCACACAATTCGTGGCAACGTCAATGATTATCTCAGAAAGCTTTCTTACCTACTCGGTAGTGTCCACCGACACCTCTCAGAACGATGACAGCTCCACAGTTGATGCTTTTTCTGAAAGCTTGTCCTGGAGCGTTTCAAACATACTTCGAGACGGCACGCCCATCTATGAGCCCGAAGTATTGGTCAGTAAACTGGCCAGGCATGAAGTTCTGAACAACACGCCACAGTGTAATTTTACTTGCCAAGTGTCCCTTCATTGTCGATTTATTATGGCCATTTGAGAGTAAAAATAATTCACACATGATCTGGTCATTGTATTTTATCATTCGACGCCGTATGAAGGTGTTTTGTTTTTTCAGAATGTCTGTGGACTGTACTATTGTGTACAATAAAAACTGTCTACTGTTTGGCAGGTTTACTTGCCTCGGTATTGCCTTCTTATTCTTATATCTTAGTGTACTTGCAGATTCCTTCCCTTCTAACCTTGCCTTTATGGCTGTGGCAGACTCCATAGGCGTGAAAAAATTTGGGATTTAATAAATGTGCTCCATCTTGCAACAGATGATTACAAATATTAAAAATTTGCTATGATTAAAAATCTCCGTTCACGTTAAGGTTCATAGACTACTCTTGTTGCCTGATCAGTACTTTGTGTCCATGACAGACTTACCGTGATTAAACCTTTACATGTGCAGGTATGTGTTTAACACCATCTAACCTTAATGCTCCATCTTAAGTATTTGAAACACTTAGTTCACGTTTGCTTGTGGTTTTCCTCGAAAATCAATTTACATAGAAATGTACGTACTCAACACAGAACTTATGAGAAGCCCAGAGAATGCTAGATAAAGCGATTAATTCTCTTCAACAGTATTCATAACTGTAGTAAAAATACCTGCTAGAGAACTCGTGATTATGTCAGCTGCCTAAGGCTTCGTTCGTTGTCCTAATATATATGCACGATGATTCCACACTTCAGCGAAGTCGAAATGCGCCAGCAGAAGCAGTATATTGAACCGGCAATTTCGTTTTCATCAGAAGAACGCAATCACCACTAAGCCATCTCAGCGAGTTCGGCCGCAATTATTACGCAGCATTGAGGCATGAACGCATATATCGTACGATAAATGAGACCTTTTCAATGAGACCTTCTTTTGCATCGGTGTTAGATTGCTTACACTCTTCAGACTGTCAGCCCCAGTATTGGTACGGTGTTTTATTGCATAGCGTGGTATGAACGAACAAAGAACGTGGTACGCGGCGCCATTCGCTTCCCGCATGCCTGTTTAGCTTATATGGCCTTTCGTTTCACCGTGTGTATGATTTCACAGGTCACAGCACAAGCTCTCGCCGTATTACCTCTGTGGGGCTTGCAAGAACACACCTTAGTCTGTCGACAGGAAATCAATGCGCCCACCGATGGGAGAAATTACGAAAGCGGTTGATAAAGGGTTTCTTCAAAATAAAAATTTCAATTTCGAATACCTGTATAATGATCAGGGTACCCGAGTAAAGTTCCCGGGTAATAATGAATACCCGGGTAACGATCAATGATCCCATACTCATGGGGTTAGAATTTTCTGATGGAAAAGGCTGGTGAATCGAGTAATGGTATGATTCGTCAAATCACGGACCGTGGATGAATGTGAAGATGAGCGCGAGTACGTATGCCACGAGAAAAACTTTTTTGTTTGTGCCTTTGACAAGAGTGGTGACAAGTGCCTTCAGGTTGGGATATAGTGATAGGTATGGTAACACACAGAAATAATACCGTTTTCAGTAAGAGTCGTTCATCGTCGTTCACTGTTTTCTTCATGCTGCACTCACTTGGAGGTGTTTGCTTTTAGGCACGTGGTATACATCGAGCATTACCTCGCTCATATTCACCACTGCTCATATGAAAGCATGGCTCGATCTGCTAGAGCCTGCTTTTGCTTGGAATAGTTATTATTGTTTCAATGGTAAACACAAGAAGCATAATTCCAAAACATTGTTTCACCTCGTGACGCTGCACCTCAGAAATTCATTGTCTAACACTGGAAAACGCAGTATGAACTTAGGACACTTATAATTTTCTAACACATGTGCTTATTAGCCACACGATCTCGAGTGGTGCCCTTTCGCTTGTGACGTCAGCAGGGAGACTCTGCTGCCACTCCCGGCACTCGCTCACTACGTGAAGACAGCTTGACGCTGTTGGTCAACCTGTCATGCTCGCGTTTTTTAAATGGAGGTCAGCAGGAATCTTGTAGAACAATGTCTATGGTATGATCAATATTTTTCCTCTTCTTCTTTATTTTGACCGTTCTTTGTTGGGACGAGCAACTTCTCGCACGATGATCGGCAGTAATGATCAAACGCAGACAAGATGCGCTGAAGACCAGATGGACAAGAAATGTACATAGGTAAACGTTTCAATGTAGAGACATGACATATAAAGCAGGTGAATTGCAACTCGAACACTGAAGCAAGCAGCGCCTCACCCATAGACTGTATCAATGACTGTTAGAGAGACCAGACTACTGGACGATGCATTGCCAATTGATCAGCAAAGCTGATTGCATCCCGGACTCATTTTAACGTACGTAGCCTCACTGATCCATCAGCAATGCTGATTTCAGCGTAGAGTAAGGGACAGGACATTGTCCGAGTTGATATAGGTAAAATGCACAAAGCACAGGGCGGTAGCATCGTTGACCCATCGCACAGATGCAATTGTCAGTGAGAGTCAAAAGTTTCGTAGGCCACAACCCACTGGGTTGGCCCACTCCTAAAACTAAATATACTGGAAAACAATACTTGTTTCTCTCTTTTTACGAATATGTTTCCTTTTTTCCCATTCCTGCGGAGTCAGTCACGGCTTCGGAGAGAAATGCTATGCATGCCCCGTTTTTCACCAGCCCATTTGCAATCTCGGCGGCGTCTCTATATCCCGCAAATAATTTGGCAGCTGGTGACGCTTTACCATGTGACCCAGCCCCATCTGAGGTTTGTCTGCGAGGATAAATCATGACCGTTGGCGGAATCCGAACTCGGTGTTTACAAGACCGCGTTCTCCGAATCCATTATACGAATACCTACCGCGAACCCACAGCGCACACTGTGACTCGTCACTCGACACCACAAGGGCTTTCTGAACACTCAAAAACAAAATGAAATTCCAAGCGGTTGAAACCCGGACGCGCAGAGGGCTTTACTCCTGCCCCGAACACATAACACATGGGCAACTCGCAACGCTGTAATATACGAATCAAGCATGCGGTCTTGCAGTGTGTTTCAGAACCAAAACAATATTTCCTGCGCACTCAATTGAACGGAGTTGCCGTCGGAACCACTCTTGGTGTGGGTTGCTCCTGGTGTTGTCTGCTATAAATCAGTGTGTACACGTGCGTGTAGGGCGTGGCTTTCTTCTCGTGACTTTTCTGAGGTCATAGGGCGCTCATAATAAATTTTCAGCCCTTTTCTAACAATCAACTGCAGCATTTCACCTTCGGATACCGTGTCGGCGCTATAATACATTGTTTCTCTGTGTTCAGAGCGCCGCACGTTCGGTCGTCCATTCCACAGACTCCAGACATAGACATATCAATTTGGTCGCTGTCCCCCGCTTCATGTACATCATGAAAAATATTTCATGTCATTCTAAAAAAATGAAGTGGTCGCTACGGTGCTGAATGTATGCACCGATTTAGCGGCAGTCCAGCAAAATGGGATATTTTGATACAAAGTGGAATGAGCGCTAAATGTGCCAATAAATAAGTAAGGGATCGACTATGAGTTTTATGTGGTAATACATGATGCAAACCGAACCTGCTCAGACAACATGAAGAAATTGTGAAAACAAGGATTTTGTGGCCTAGTGTCTGTCCCAGGTTTTCCTGACATTTCGTGCATCTCTCATTTACAACAAGAAGTTTCTGCATTTTCCCTAAAAAACATGAAAAATTTATGTATGACGAGAATATATATCACCAATTCCTAGAACTTAGTGGGCTAGTTTCGATAATAGAAAATTGACCAAACTCTTATCGAAGCGCTATCTTTTACATTATAGCGCGTACCGCCGACTGCCTATCCACAAGTAACGGTGGTTGTGAAACGTCTGGTACGACTGTATAGAAGGGCGGACAAAATTAGTGGGCAAAGCAGACAAAGGTACTTAATGTTGTGGTTCAGTGCTGACCTTCACAAGATAATTAAACTTGATTACTTCCACAGTGACTAAGCTCGCCCCTGCATGTTAGTTGGCTCAGCGTAACGCGACAAGTCAGTTCGCTGATATAATCAGCCTCACATGCACTGAACGCAACTGCGTTAGAACCCGGGGGCCACATGCATGGCACTCGCGGAGGTTGTTTATTTGCTCGCAGCCGATGGCACGTCATTTGTTTTCGTTGAACTGCACTGCTCGTCGAGACATGGATCATTGGGGATGGCTCACTCACACTGCCACGCCCAAGATGTATGAACATTTCATGGACAAGTGTATGTAATGCGAGGCTAAGCAGCTGCCGTACCGCGCACATGTCGATATCAGCGGCATATAGGCACGTTCTTACGGGCTAACAAAAACACAGACACAGGCGCAGCCCAGGTGGGGTTTAGCCGTTGCGGTGTGGGAGGTACCTATCCTCCTGAGACCCGAGCAAAATTACGGGACATAATCGCTCTTCAAAGTGGTTTTTATTACATCGAAGCTGTATATGGCTAGGTTCTGGCAGATCGCGTCCGCGGACAAAACGACGCTTAGAACGATTTCGCTTCCAAGTGCGTGGCGGTTTGGCTTCATGAGCGTGGCGGTTTCCCGCCAGTTGTGCCTTAGCACAAGTGTCATAACGGATGATGGATGGCGCATTGTTATACCCCTCGCCACCACCGATGCCTCTTTCACAAGTGTCGCGATACTCGGCGGCCGCATGTCCCACCAATCGTTGTGCCCCTTTGTGACGTCACGTAGAGATCGCGCTAGCGCTGTTGTCAGCAGTTGCCCTTTGGACTCGCTATTGGACGGACGCTCGTTTCACCACATCTTCCAGGATCCTGACGTCAGCATCCTGACGATGCCGTGCATTGTGCCACGGCTATGAACGCTCTGGCTCATACGCTATTCTATGACAATGGGCGGATTTGGCGCAGCAAACGCACTACTTCGCCATCGCGCCGGGCGAAGACAAGACGCCGGTGTCCTTGCTCTTTGGCGAACATGCAGAGGACGCTCAATATAGTCAATAATGATAATATATAAATTCATTATAGCAATATTCACTATAGCAGACCCACCATAGTCACAGCTTCGCTGGCTTCCATCTTCACGGTGGTGGAAGGGCTCTGAATCCTTGTTCACTGTTATGTTATGAATTTGAAAAAAAGACAATTTTTAAAATTTCGATACCATGATTAGATGCCGCAATCTGTGTATCCATGTCTCCACTATCTCCATCATCTCCTCATCTTCACTATGATAAAAACTGCATTTCATTGCTTAAACACAGAGATGAAGATGGAACTATGGGTAGTACATTGCCATGTTGGTGCTGCGTCCGCTATTTTCACGCAATCTCAGTGATTTCTAAACACACCTGAAGTTTTATTTCTGCCGTCTGGGACGACACAGAGGCATAGATCAATTTAGTGTCAAATTTCTCGAAAGCGGACGACAGCATTATGAGTAAACCACTTCCTTAAGGTTGCACATGCACTGTACTTCGTACCCTGAATGAATATTTCGCGTAATCACTACCGAGTGAATTTCAAAAAAAAAAAAAAACGTGGAAGGCAATGTGCAATGTATTGTACGAGGGGTCTTAGGAGGATATATAGTTTACGCCGTCGACCAGGCATGCGTATATAAAGGGAGACTTGGCAGCAACGTCGCGCTCAAATAAAATTCGGCGACATGTCCGTGGTTAGTGGCTCGCGGGTGATTTATGTGTTCGCAGGGCATGCCATCGCTCCGGGCCAGCTGCAGCGAGGTGTGTTAGCTTCAAGTAAGCGAGCCATGTGGTGTTCCTTTAATTATTTGGCAGTGTATTCCATAAACTGGACTATAAAAGGGGACGGTCACTGTGCGCCAATTGTTGATGGTGCCGCATACTTTGATAATATATGTCGTGTACAAGAACTGATTGGAAGATTTTAAGCCAAGAGAGGTAAAATAAGGCTACAACCCCAATTCGTGATCATAATTAAAGAGTGTGTAGAGATGAGAAGGGTGGGCGAGTGAGCCGATAATCGACCACCGCTATTCAATGTATCAAACTTTCTTTTTTAATAAGCGTATGAATTGCTAAGTCGGCCTCCTCAAGCGAAAAGTGTTGTCGGACACTTTGAATAATCGTCTGAATGGAAGTCTTTGGAGAAGAAATTTAACTCCGACTATTCTTGTTTTGTTTCTGCCAAGGGCCGCGGGCAGATTTCCTGGGCGAGGTTCATGCAGGGATAGTGCTATCACGTAAGAAAACCGGCGACAACCTTTGCTTATATCGCCGTTCCCAGTATATTTTGTTCTGTGTGCACATCATCCACATTTGAATATAAAACAAGAGATTCGTTGAGTTTGATTTTTCTGCAGCGCTAAACACACAAGAAAGACAAAGAGACTCGCAAATGCACGCAATAAAATCTTGAGAGATATTCCAGTGTTTTCTTTTTAGCCTATTATGTTTATTCCTACGGTGATAAAGTGATGTTTTCGCAATGTTTTCAAGTCATATGGAAGCACCTTGAACTATAATAGCCTAACTTAAATATACGTAACGTTTTCAAATTGAAAAGTGTTAATTAGAAAGAAAATAGTGTTAGAAATGCTTCATGATTACCAACATATTAGAGCGTGGGGCAACTAATGTTTGAGATAAAATACTTGTCAGTGAATAGTGGAGATCTTTTTGTCAGCAATAGTTTTATATATGCAACACCAAGTGATTAGAACTATGTGCGAAATGTAAAATTTGCGTTCAACTACAGGATATGATTCGCTGCACTGGGATACGCGCGAGAAGGAGACAGGCGCCCGCAGCCAATCAGCACTTCAGCAGCAGACGTAATGGACATGTCCACTTAGCGGACACTTAAATAATCTGTCTGACAGAGCTTGAATAGTTGGCGTTCGTCGACGAATGCTACCCGCCACTCGTTAGCACGAGAGCACGGGCCACTTGATTTGGCGCCTATAGCTGAGCGTGCCGCTGATAGTCCGACCGCCACCAATGTCCACTCATCGCGAAAACGGGGAGAAAAGACAAGGAAAGCTAATTGCTTTAAGGGGCCCCTCAGCTGGTCGGGCCACCTTGAGCTGAGAAGCGCAGCGCGCACAATGCGCGCTAACGATCGTGTCTGCTAAGTATTACATGCCTACCCGCCGTGGAAGGAGCTTAAATTTCAAACCAAACGCCGTTCACCCTTTCCCTCGCGGGCACCGCGCTCGCATCCGGAGAGTCGACGTATATCGCGCAAGTGCGCCTACATACGTGGCAGTGCTGTGGCGTCACTCATAGTGACACGTGACTTCGAGAATTATTCGAGCACCAACAGTTATTTGTTTAATCCGTTGCTTCAACATGCGAATTATAGTTTAGAGAACTAAGAAGTAGCAGAGAATCTCTAAGCACATTGTTATGAGATGACAGCGCGAAAGCGTTTCTCCTGGATAGGTTGTTTTTACAGAGAGGTGCTGCAAAGTGCTGTTGCCGAGTTGTGTTATAAAGAATGAGGCTATGTGAGTGGCCTAATTGTGTTTATTTACATGATTTGGTGCAACCAAAGTGGCGCCGACACCGCTTTAGATGTGCCCTTCTATTTCGTCGTCGAGATAGTGTGCATCCCAGGTCTCGGGTATATCGAAGTAGTACGGCCACGATGGCGTTGTGGGTGGTGTGTCATTTAATAATCATCATCTTGTCGTAACGGTGACGGCGTACATGCGTCGCGGTACATAGGCACTAATCATGGCCTTGTGTTCCGGATGGAGACGTCGGCGCGCTGCGTTAACGCGCTGACTATTCCTATGGGCTTTCGTTCTCCCCTACAACTGCGGGTATTCCCCTCAAGGTATATGTAAACTGGTAGCGTAGCTTCCACAGAAGCCCACATGTCAAGAAAATGGCGGCTCGTTGCAACCGTCAGCATCTACGTATCGGGGGGACAACTAACAGCAAGCAAAAACTAAAAAAAAAAAAAAAAATGTTGTCGCAGTTTCACCTGAAAGGCGAAGCATCAATTGCGATAGCAAATTTGTAGAGAGTTATACGGAGTAATGATAGTAGCTTTATCAGCTGTATAAACTTGGACATGCAGCAGCACCGGCAACACGCAGAACTGTTGTCGACGCCGGCGGCGTTTTGCCCGCGTTCGCTCAAAATGCGGGCGGCGTTGGTGACTGTTGCCGGAGCCTCTGATATAAATAGGCACTTGGTGCCGCAGCTAAACGTCGCCTCCCTTCCCTCCCCCTCCCCCCCTCCCCCACGGCCTCTCGCGCGTCGGAAGAAGGCGCGTTTGATCAACATATATGGTGATTGTAAAGGAGGAAAGAGACGCCTACTTCTGCAGCCAGCACGGCGCAGAACGCGCGTTTGTTCTCCGCCGTGCGTTCACTCACCGTGAAAGCGCGCGCCCCTCGCGCCCTTTCACTCGCACATACAGCGTTCGGCGCGCGGCGACGATTTCATCTCCACTGACGTCATACGGAACCTCACGGCGACGGCCACGGCGACGCCGCCGACGGCAGAAGTCTGCTTTTGAGTGTCCATATAATTGCTATCCCAATAAAAAGGTGAGGCCTAGCTGCCGCGTCGGGCGCGCTGCTATGGGAGCGAACGTGACGGCCGTAGTTGCATTGTCGGCGGCTTGGCTGTGCCGAACGGCGCTAGCTGAGGGCAATGGAACGATTCGGCTTGCACGCGCGACGGCGTTGTAAGCGCGTTCCCGACGCATTTGCTATGCGTCGGCAACGCGGCGGATCACACCGTTTTCGATGTATGCGGCAGGCCGCACCTTTTTAAATGCGGAGCATTTCTTGCACGCGGCTCTGTCCGTCCGTCCCCCGGCGTCCCACACCCCCACAGCGCATGCGCGTCCCCCCCCCATTCTCTCTACGCTCCCCCCTTTCTCTCCTCTAGGAATCCTCTACGGAGCGGCGCCCGAGTGCCACACCCCCACAGCGCATGCGCGTCCCATGCCCCTCTCTCTCCTCTCCTTCGGTCCCCCCCCCTTTCTCTCCTCTAGGAATCCGGAGCGGCGGGCACGACAGGTGGCGCGACAGCTGCATACTCCGCTGGGGGTGCCACGGTAGTTCCGCGGTATGAAAATGACGGTGTGCGCGCACCTCATTCTCTCTCCTGTGCAGCGCCGCGATGAGCGCTCGGGCCGCGGCCGCAAATCTATCTCCCGCTCAAGCTAACCATTCCCCGTGGCTTCGCAGCCACACATGGTTCCCTTTAGCGGGAGATGGAGTAGCTTTTTTTTTTTTTATCCAGCGGCCGTGGCACAGTCTTGCCAAGTCTGGCGCAAGAATCACTGGTTTGTAGGGGTCACCAAGGACGAACTAATAAATTGCTTAATAGAAACAATATTAACATTTGTTGTTTTAGTACAGCAAAAATATTTGAAACGAAATGTTTACACGTATGACAGTACTCTGATTAAAAATTTTCGATCATTTCGTTTTCACATAGGTTTCCTAGTTTCAGTGTTTGTCCCCTCCTCACCTAGTCGCGCTTCAATCGCGCACCACTAACTGATATCTCTGGCGATAGGTTTTGGCACGATTTTCGTTCGAAGCTTGGGCTGCTGAGCACAAGGTCGCGGGATCAAATCCCGGCCACGGCGGCCGCATTTCGATGGGGGAGAAATGCGAAAACACCGGTGTACTTAGATTTAGGTGCACGTTAAAGAGCCCCAGGTGGTCCAAATTTCCGGTGACCCCACTACGGCGTGCCTAATAATCAGATCGTGGTTTTGGCAGGTAAAACCACATAATAATTATTAATTAAAAGCTTCGCGACCTATTTAGATGGAAGATGGACCTTGTTCCCCTCTCCTACGCCGTGGCTGCAGGTGGTTGCTGCGTCTGAGCAGAGCGCGCGCCGAGCGTTGCTACGGCAGCTTTTCGCACCGGCGTCTGTTCCGGTGGGAGAGGTCACATGCTTTCCGGACACGGCCTTTGCGGACGCCTTGTGCGGACGCCAGCTGGGTGGGCGCTTTCGCCAACCTAGACAAGTAACGATAAAACATACAAACCGGATGTCTGCGTGTTTTTGTTTTACTTCGAACCGTATCAAAAGAGATGCACTTCCGTTTCCTCTGCTTGTGCCCACTTCGTGCGTAGCGAACAAAACTGTCTCATTTGCTACCGTGTTGCAACGCCGCGACCAGGCTTTTTATCTTCTCGCGCCTGCCTCATTACTCGTGATTGTTGCATTCATCAGGTGTTCTCGTTCAGAGCGCGCAAAATCGTTCGCTACGCGAAACGAGGCAAACGCAACAGCTCACGCGCGAGACCGGCACCGGAAGTGCGCAACTCAGCAAAAAGACGAGAGGAAGAAAAAATAGAACAAGAAAGATGGGGTCCGTGACGTATTCGTCACACGATCCTCCGGCTCGGGTATGGGAGAGCGCACGAAAGGAATTTCGCTGGCGGAGGCTAGACGGGGCAAGTGGAGAGAGCATCTATATGTTGGTGGTGACGCTCGCCTCGGGAACTAATAATGCCTTCGCGGCACTTCATACATTTCTATCTCTGCTCTTATGAACCAATTTGAAAAATCATTGCGGTAAAACACTCGTTAGAGGACACATAACTTCCAGCGTAGAACCAACTTGCGCGATGTGGCCTGGTGAGGGGCCCCTTTAGGATACGCTTAAATTGACCTGGATAGAAGAACCGGAATCGGTGACAACGAGTGGCTGAGCCGTTGCTGATGATTACGTGCCGCCGAGTTGTTATACACGGTGTAAACCACATACGATAATTATGAGATCTACGTTGCTCTATATTCAGTCCTTTTCCGCCACCAGCATAATGTAAGTGGACTAATTAGCTTGCTAATTAGAGAATATTATAATGCACTCATTTATTTTTGATTAGGGGCTTCCCGTCCCCTATGAAAGCTGTTATTCCTGAAACACTCCATGAAGTCGTTTTCAGCGCATCATGTCCATGAGTAATTCTTTTGTCAGCGCTTTGCGCCTAGTGCGCTAATTACGAAATGTGCCGCTTGGTTACGCGCCGACGCACCGCAGCACCTGTGGCGCAAAATGTGATTTGAAGGAACTAAGAAACTAACACCACTCATTCCCTGCCTCGCTAAGCATCTGGTAATTGCCTAGGCCGTGATTGTCACGCCTAACACGCAGCTGGCGAGCAGCGGGAGCCAATACCAGCCCCGACCGCTTGCTGCTCCCACGCGGTTGCCGCTTCCACAAATGAGCGATATTAGTTATTTTGAGACACTTTTTGAACCCCTGACGTCGCGACGCAAGAGCACATGATCGCGCGACGCGTTTCGTATTTCCCGTCGTACAAGCACAGCGCGGAAAAATAATTAGGTTGGCCATAACGCACCGAAGACAGCAACATTGAGCGTTTTCGTACACAATAAGAGCTTTCCCGTTGGAAGTAACGGTGATAATTGAAAAATTAAACCTTTGAATAAATATGCTTCTATAGTTCGACAGGTAATCAACACACAATAATCACTCTACTGGCGGAATATTACGGGTGACCAAACACTGTGGGCCTTATATTCGCATAGTGCACCAGTTTCGTTTTTTAGGGGCGAAGCTCCTTAGGGCGTGGGTCGTTCCCTCCTCTGTAGTAGTAGTAGTAGTAGTAGTAGTAGTAGTAGTAGTAGTAGTAGTAGTAGTAGTAGTAGTAGTAGTAGTAGTAGTAGTAGTAGTAGTAGTATGTAGCCACCTCTAGTTTATGAATTGCTCAATAGATGGCGTTGTGTGTCCGTACGTGAAAGAGACGCCGCATGTAGTTTTATGAAGTGTTCACTAGAAGTCCGCAGCTCTGTTGGCATGGAGACCGCTATGTATGGATGTTTACGCATATATACATATATATGTATATGTATAGTATAACCGGAAGCCGACTTTCGCTTCCGTTTCCACTTCCGGTTCCGCTTCCGTTTCCACTTCCGGTTCCGCTTTTGGTTCCGGAAGCCAGCCTCCGGCTTCCGGAGGAACGCTTCCGGCGTTTTTCTCTCTCGTCCGTAGCTAGGTGGCGCTGCGGTGCACAAGGGCGTTCGTTCCCGACGCGCGCTCTCTTTATCTCTCGTCCGTAGCTGTGGTTTACCCGAATGATTCCCCGGAGCTTCGCCCCACTCATCATCATTCACCCCATGGATATGCTGTGATTTTTTTAAGAGCTTGGCTAACGTTACCTATTAGGACTACTTGTATGTCATTCTGTCGGTTACTACGACATAATGGTTCCGACTGCGTACAGCGCCGGTGGTTGTCCATGCAGGTTCACTGAAAGAACTCATACCCGTCATGGTAACCTAGTTGATATGACGTTGCGCTGCTGAGCTCGAGGTCTCAGGTTGGATCACGGCCGCATTCTGATGTGGGCGGAATGAAAAAGACACTTGTGTACCGTGCAGTGGGTGCATGTTAAAGATCCCCGAGTGGTGAAAATTAATCCGAAATCCTTCACCCCAGCTTGCCGGATGACCAGACCGTGGTCTTGGCACGTAAAACTCAGAATTTAAACAATTACATTGAGAAGACACGCGTATGCCGCCCTTTAGAGGGAAATTAAACAAGCCCCGCCTTATCAAAGTCCGACAAAAACCGCTGCTAGGGCCAGTCGCAACGTGGCTCTCCAGTGAAGTCGCCCCAAATGAGATAATGGTTGGTGAGGTTAATAATAGGCCAAGTTTTCGAAATGCAATTTCTAAGATTTTTCTTTCTCTTAAAAATCGGCGGCACGAAAGAAAAAAGTGCTCAATAGATTCGAATTGATTGCAAAAAGAACATAAAGGGGACTCAGCGAGACCAGACCTGCGTAAGTAAAAATTTAGAGGCGGTATACGGCATCTCATTTTGTAAGGGAAACTTCCAATTGCCTTGAAGTACACCAATTGTTATTCCATGAAAAGCAAAGATGGTGGAAATTAGAAGACGATGTTAAAATATATTTTGCGGAATTTTGCGAGATAGAGAAATTTCTGTACCTAGCCATAAGCTTATGTCGGCAAAGCAGAGATGACTGTACCTTGACAATGGCTTATGTCGGCAAAGCAGAGATGACAGGGCCATTAAGTGATGCTCGTGCGAGTGAATCAGCCTTTTCATTCAAGTGCAAGCCGCCATATCCCAGTACCCAAAGCAAGTATACTTGCCGCAAGTATGAAGGAATCATTAAACAAAGTGTTCGCAAAATTTTTGAATTTGACGAGGCTGTAAGTGCTGTGCATACAAAGAGTGAGTCAGTCACAATAGCAGCTAATGAATCGTTTTGGGGAATTTTTCGTAGGGCTAATATATTCGACATTAGTTCTGTCTGAAAAATGGGTGTGAAGTCGGGAAGGCGAACGGAGTATGACCATTGAAGAGATTCAGAGAAGATCCCCACTCCTGCCTTCACATTTTACACGGAAGCCTCGGTAGCTATTACGTTGTCAGTAGCTCGCTGGTTTAGCCGGTCATTTAATATATTATTTGAATGTCTGCTAGGCAATACTTTAGCATGATTAGGAAATATGTCCTCGAATTCAATTTTGAGGTCTGTTAAGGCATTATTCGAATGGCAAACTTGACGCATTGACACATTCAATCGTTGTAACTGTGCGTGCACAAATATTATCTGAGGACTATGTAATCGCGACCACGATACGTTGAAAAACTCAAACTCAGAATATGTATTGTGCATGCCTCCTTGAAAACTCATAAATTTAAAAAAAGTCTGAACCGTAAGCATGCGGAATCTACAATCTAGAATGGGTATACTAGCTTCCTGATATAACACAGTGTTGGCAACGAATCTAGGCATCCCAAGGCATAATTGTAGAGATTTTCTTTCTAATACTATCAGAGGTTTCATTTTATAGGCGGGAGCACCAGGAAATAACACGCCACCGAATTCTAATATGGGCCGAATATACGAGTACATATTATATATCATAATTGAAGTATCCCTGCGTAGTCCAGAGTGACTGTGACTGAGCCGGTGGAGCATATATCTACAGCATGTTCTGCCTTTGTTGTGATATGTTCAATGTGAGTGCGCCAGAAGAGCTTACCATCATATATGTCACCAAGGTATTTCACCGAGCCAACTTGAGGAATGGTTTCCTGGTGATATTGGAGGGAGATATGCACTGGCGCAGTTAACGGTAAAACTAGTACAGCCCTTTTATTAACATTTAATGACATACATACCTCATGTAGCCATGTCTCAAGCCTTCCTAGGTAATTCTGCAACCACTGGTGCAGTGAGTGTACATTAGTTGCAGATGTAAAAAATGTGATATCATCCGCATAAACATAAACGTTCACTTCCCTACACAAAAGAATTGTGCTGAGCAAAAATGTTAAACAAAAATGGGTGAAAGAACCGCACCCTGTGGTACACCCCTTGTTTGCTTGTATTTAGACGTCGAAGTGCCGTGTTGATAACAATAAAATTATCTATCTCTCATAAATTCATATATTCGTGCGGTAATATACTTAGATAAATTCGTAGACTTCAGTTTATTGAATAGAATAAGGTATTGTACAGTGTCGTATGCTTTTGCCACAACCAGCGTCACCAAAGCTGCATACTCTCGGTTGCGACGAGCTAGTTTAATGCGGCTCTCTAGATCTAGATGAGCGCGCCATATCGAGTGATGATGATGATGATGATGATGCCTCAATACTTGGCACAACCCACTGAGGGGGATAGGCCACGAACCGGGTGGTATTATGATAGAAATGTGAAATAAATTAATTTATAAATACATAAGTATAAGAATAAAAATAAATGACTAATTGAAAATGAGAAATAAAGCAATAATAAAAGAATTAAGTAGTGTTTACTAAGTTAGTCAGCCTTGCCTGAATAGGAATAGTAATATGAATTTAATAATAAATTAAATACAGCAAAGGAAATAGGTAGATTTTGAATAATAATAATAATAATAACATAATTGTGGTTTTATGACTTTACTTTTTGAATTTGCTAAAGCTATAATTTATTGAAGGATAAATAAAGCAATCACGTAACAATGGGAAAATATTAATAAGGCAATCTTTTTGTGTCACATAAAAAGTTATAAATGGCTCGGCAAACATTCCCGTGGCCATATCCTAACACCGTGGCTCCAAGTATTCGATATCGAGTGCTAAAAAGCAGTCTGTGTTTTCTTTTTCTCTTCGCTTTCCTTGTTCTTTTGCGCTTATGTGATAATGGCCAAAAGCCTAGACGTTAAGTATAACGTCTAGGCTTTTGGCCATTATCACAAATAACGACAGCCCGTCGTTATTGATCTTCAGACCGTGATCGCTATATTTAAATATTTGTGAGGAAGTTTGACTTTTTTTACGAGATGGTATTGGGGCCTTTCGCGCCAGATGTGCTAAGACAAAAGTAGATGAAGACGAAGAAGACGCCATTGGATTCGCATGTACGTGAGTAGACCCTATATCCATTTCATTCAAAGCGTAAGTTTGTTCGATACGGAATTTGCCTTGGACACTACCCTGTTTGATGTTACAGTATTCTCGCAATTCCGCAGCAATTCAATGTTTAGTGGTATGCAGGCAGCATTGAAGGGAGCTTGCACCTGTGCCACTTTTTGCAGGAATGGCCGATGCCTTTGACAGTGCTCTAATTCTTGTGAACAGCCCTGTAATGTGCTCTGTTGCTCCAACGTATGTCACATTTTGAAGCTTTTATTGGTCCTTTGGTATGTACAGCGGCAACGTAAAAAAAGAAGTAGAACAAGTGGTCGATGACCGGAGCAGGGAAATGGCGGTACGCGGCACTCTTGTTCCCGTGCGCACTGGCATCTAAGGTGCCACGTGATTCATGTTTCAGAGAGGGGGTGCTTGGCACTCTGGTGTTTATCTGCTTGGGTGAGCGGTCACGTGTGCTAATTATTTCCCGCGGCAGCTGTACCATAAGTGCTGAGCTGGTGTGGGTTTAGTGAAACAAAAATACACACAGAAGCTTAAAAAAAAAACCCCTCAACTACTAGAAATTGCGTTTAGAACACCAGAATGTATTTCTTGATTTCCGGAAAATTGTGGACCGAGACGCTTCCGCAATATAAGTAACCAAATGGCCCTTTCAAACACCTATCCCCGCCTAAATATGGACAAAAGCACCGACAACGCACCAACGCGGCCATGATACGCAAGTCTTCTTCCAATTAAAAGGCAGCGGTAACCCTCGAGTGCTGAGGTAAAATGCTTCGGTGACGTTCCTCAAATATTGTTGATCAAACATTTTATGCCAAGTATAGCCAGCCTATTCTCGAAGGTATTGGAGGGGAGACGTATTTTGAGGGAAACTCCTTATTGCAGAAGCAAGCGAAGCGCTTTGTCGAGCGTCAGGGTCTTCCTGACTTGACGGGTGGCGCCGCCCTGCCTGCAAATATCATCCCTGATATGTAAGCATGAGCCGCCTTTGTGTGACTTAGTAGTCATAACAGTATAATTTGAAAGTGTCATTAACGATAGAACTAACACAAAAATACCCGTGCCGGTATTGCGCATTTGAACATTACTTCGGCTGAAGGCAAAAATGAACAGAAAATTAGCGGTGCATTCAAGCAGCATACATTTTAGACAAAATTTTCGAAAAGACAACACTAACGGGAGTCACAAGGGAACGCGATTAGTGACAAAAGGCTATGGAAAGGAGTCCTGTCATTTTTTTAGGAATTTGGAAGACCCACTTTTTAAGAGAGATTGTTTAAAAAGAGGATGAGCAACAGGAGAACAAGGTGAGAGCTGGAGCCAAAGTTTCGACAAGTGGACTTGTCTTTTTCAAGGCGACATATGCTCTACTCGGTACAGTATATATACGTACGGCTCATCTAAACGGGAGAGAGGGTAAGGCCGGTGGGCGAGCTAACGAGCGAGGGTGCTTTAGCGCGAGGGTGTACAATTGAAAAAAAAAAAGGATAATGCGCATTGAACCTCGGTGGAGGAATGTGATAGTACGTCTTTTGACTGGCTTAATAATCAAAAAATGTCATACCACGCCGTGCGTCATTCCCCGTGTTTAAAAAGAAATAACTTGTAAACGGACCGGCATAATCGCGCAGTTTGTACTCGTAACATCCTCACATTTCTTCATAAAGAAGCTCCGTAATTTACTAGAATACATGAGATGTTTCAGTGGCATCTTTCCATGAACGTTAAAATGGGTAGCCAGGCAAACGTACTTTCATTGTTAGAGTTGGAGCAGCGTGGGCATAAGCCTGTGCAATAATCAGTAAGAGAATCATCAAATACTCTCTTTTGTGCACTACCTCGTTTTTATTGAGTAGGAACGGCCCAGTTGCGAAATTGAGGGCCGCCAGAACTGAAAACGTAACCATCTGCTATAAATTATGAGCCCTTTTAGCCCTTTCGAAAGATAACTATTCAAAGCATCTAAGCAAACGCACTGATGTCTTATGATTGGGTTTTTTTTTCGCAGAGCTTGTTTTCGCCTTACGAAAAAATAGAACGTAGAACAGCGATACATCTCGCAGAACTTTTAATTACGTATTTCTTGAAACCCTTGCAAGGCACAACCTTTCTAGCATATCATAATGATTTGAATAGGTCCTATTGGTTCATTTCAATTGGAATATAACAGCATACACAATAAAGGAACCGATTAAAAAGGCAGTTAAGAATTTGAAGTAAGTGGCCATTGTATTGACGATAACGGCCAAAATCATTGAATGCAGTACTATGATGCTTGGCTAGCAAAATACGTTTTGTCAAATGCCTTATTGTTTGTATCTGTACAAGTCACAAAAGAAAAAGATTTTCCTAAGAGAACTCGTGTATGAATCGGCATTACCCCGTGGCTTACACATTCAGACTTTTTTTTTACAGATACAGACAACACAAATATTTTATAAAAATCTGAAAGCGCAGCGACCGTGGCGTACTTGCTGAGGAACTCCTGGGTGAGGCAGACATACTTTGCCACTAACGACGTGAGCTTCAGAATAATAATTACAAGGAATTCATTATTTGTCGTTTTACCTTCGGAGTAGTTGTTTAAATGGCATATTTGGAGGCAGTCACATTTTCATTCACCCTAATTTTGTTTTTAAGTCACGAAAATCGCACCTAATTCCATATACTCATTATCCACTTTCCACAGTAGATCCTGGTAATATCGAAACCGAACGCACCGGGATCGCAGAAATGGCGGCCTCGCTATCCGATCAGACGGAAACACCCCGTGACGACAAGCGCGAGAAAGTTTGAGCCCGAACGTCTCGGCCAGTCGAGGCATACACTGACACGGCACGTTTTGCCTGTCAACCATGCGCATGATTGGCCGTGTCAGGATTGGCCATGACATGCCATCATCCAAGCAGCTTCGCACTTTTTTGCGCAATGTTGCCGTCAGACGTAGCATGAGGACCCACTCGGTTTCTATATTGCCCTAATGGAGCGTGGAAATTCGATTATGAATATGTCGAATTAGGCGCAATTTGCAAGATACCTTAAAAATAGCGGGGGGGGAGTCAAAATGGGACTCTACCAAATTCACCATTTCAGCAATTTCGCCCAAGCCACTGATAAAAATGTAAATAATGATTTCTTCTTCATTATTTTTCCGAAGCTCATGTTATTCGTAGGTCTGCCTCCACTAGGTACGCATCGACAAAAACGCCACGTTCACTGAACTTATAGCTTATTATCAAAATTTCTATGGTTACAACACACACACAGTTTACCAGGTGTTCCTGAGAACGCTTTGGAATTTTTCTTTTTTTTTACATTGCCTGTGGCAAGTAGCACTGGTAGTCCATGAGCTGGTCTAGTCGATGAGGCGGACATTACTTGCACAAGAAAATTGAAATGCATAATTGACTAATTAACAATAATTCATTAATTCAGGTTTTAACTGGTTACCTTATGGGACATATATTGCAATATAGAAATTCTAGCGGGGAAATTCGCACGGCTAATCCACTTGGAACGAATACTTAGGATGACACCTGTTTCGAGATATTAATTCCAGAACATTGCAAAGAAATGCACTGGCTTTCCAGTTACGTTTGTAGTCCAATACAAAAAGAAAAGGACGTTTTTTTTAAGAATGTTAAACGACAGTGCATTTTTACAGCAAGTTTCACTGCGCTTATCTTGTAAATCGTGTCATCCACACAATCTGTTCAAGTGGATGTGTCCTGCAGCGTCACCCGCTAGAATTTCTAAACTGCAATATGTGCCATAAGTTATTTGCTTAAAAAGTTAATGAGTGATTTTTTAATTGCTGTAATGCTGTGAGTTGGGCTTGTTGGTATGACATCGTGAGGCTTATAGCGCGTGAAAAGACAAAGACCCAGGGAGTGGGTCCTTTTTTCGAAATAAATATTGTTTCAAGTTAGCGCCTGTGTGTGTATCCTCTCCCTTCGTCCTTGTCTTTTCACGCGCTATACGCCTCATGATTTTTGAATTCGTTGATTATCAATTACATTTTTTTGTGCAAGTAATGTCCGTGTCTTTGTGTAGACCAGCTCGTGCACTAGCATTGTGCTACCTGCCAGAGGCAATTTGGACCACCTGGGGTTCTTTAACGTGCACCTAAACCTAAGTACACGGGTGTTTTCGCATTTCGCCCCCATCAAAATGCGGCCGCCGTGGCCGGGATTCGATCCCGCGACCTTGTGCTCAGCAGCCCAACACCGTAGCCACTGAGCACCCACGGTGGGTAGGGTGGCGTAGCAGTGAAACTGAACAGTTTATTCATAATTTCTAGGTATGTCTTCATTGCCCTTCTAGAAATTCATAAAACGAGCTAACGACAACGCTTGAGACAAACTGGGCAGTCATACTTTGTTGTGGTGTCAAGCGCTTCATCCGGCTTGTGGCTAACATAGGTCGGAACAACGTCAGCCATTTCCTTCACTTTTCCGACATCAGCGCTTTCGCAGTATAACAACCTGCCACTTCGACTATTGTCCTGAAGCTTCGAAAGTTGTTGATTGATTAGCACTGACTACCTTAACTACATTACCGAAAGAAGTTTCTGAAAGTATGAAAATGTTCCTAGTATTTATTTACTTGGTATTGTTGACTGAGCGAATTGCAGCCAGGTCGTGTCAGCCAGCGCTTCTCGTTCTTAGGTGGAGCGGCAGAAAAATACTGCGAAAGCCATGACAGAGTCAACAACGAGCCGCCAATTACCACCGGAACGAAATAAACTCGGCACTTGTCGTGGTATCAACAAACGCTTACCAACGAAGGCTCTGTTTTCCAAGCGGCCTCTGACTCCTGAAACATTCTACGGCAGCTCTTCTCAAAGCGGAGACTCGGCGCGTTCCTCGAGGACGTCGCTGTTCTCGCCGGTATTCACGCACCCGGAAGGTAACTCTCTAAATATTTGTCTGTATAATTAACCCCGGAAAGGCCCTAACGCGATGCTACATCGAAGAAACTTGAAAGCGTACCCCCCCCCCCCCCAAAAAAAAAAAAAAAAAAAAAACATGCGCAGCTTCACTGACTTAACATCGCGAAGACTGATGAAACAGAGGAGCTGCTGGCTTCAGCTTGGCTTTTACTTCCTGATGAGTGTCTTCGTACTGTTGTCGCGACGCCGCCGCCCTCACTCGAAACTCGGGGTCTTCGGATCTTCGCCGTCGCATAGCCTTGGCTTCTCTTGCTCGGAACTCTGGATGGGCTCGTCGTCGTTGGGCCCATGCTCGAGCAGCTTCCCGTCGTTTTTCCTGCCGCGGCTTCTTCTTCCGGAGACAGTTGCTTATTCGTCCTCGCCCTACTCGTCGCCGAACATGGGAATGCTCTACACCGAACGTGCACGCTTTTATACTGATCAGTCTATAGCAACGGCCAGCGAGCTATCCCACGCCATTCGAGCTGACAAACAATCCGACGTCCAGCGAGCTATAGTTCGCTGGCTGTAGGATCCGTGGTTGCCGCCCTTGCAATCCGTCTGCCGCTCGTAATAAAGCGCCTATATTCAACACAGTCAATGTCTAAACATTTATGTTGCTCTTAAGTGAAAAGACGGATATATTTCCCGACGTCATTGGTAGCGATGAGAAAACACGCCATCCAGGCGAGCTGCTTCGCAGAGACGACTGCTGAGGTATCAGCGTGGACCGCTTCCGAAACGAAATCATGCCAACTATTTACAATTTCGCGCAACGTTTTGTAACATGCGCATATTCTAGATCACTATTCAATAACTTATTTCCTATAAGAAACAATCTGTAGACGATTTACGTGCCGCCATCATCGACGCGAGAGACCAGCGTCTCGACCAGACAAAAGAAATTCTGCAGGGACATTTAAGAGTGCCTATACGTGTGGGAATGCGAAAGCATTCCACACGAAAGCATTCTCCATGCGAAAGCATTCTCTGGGCGCCTTTGCGCCGCTACTCAATTTACATAGCTGACTTTATTTTTCGTCTACTGCATGGCCTTCATTTCGCTCTTCGCTGAACTTTAATTTTCTTCTGTTTAATTTTTTGGCGCATATTATCTGCTCAAGTTCTCTGTAAATTAAATCTTATGCTGGACTTTGTTCCTGCCCTAATGGTCGCTCCTATGACTGCTAATTCTAGTTTACAGAATTTTAACTCAGAGCATTCTTTTCACGCTTCTTCTTTTTGTGCACTGGTTTTCATTCACAAAGGGCAAAAGTAATAGCATTGTGATTGGTACCTGAGCTTCGAGTTATGCGCTCGTTGATTAACAATGAAGCAACCTCACTTTTTTTCTGCCATAACATGCTCAAGTTCACTATAACGGCAGTTTCTTGCTGCGGTTTCGTTTTCTGCCTCAACCCTTGCTGCTATGTTTGTTATCGGTTTGTTTAAATTTCATCCCGCGCTTTCTTCTATGCCTCTTATCATTGTCGCCCCATTCAGTTTTCAATGTGCATAGCAACACACTCGTGATTAAATAAATGTTTATCTTAGCTTCATTCTGTATTGGTAAATCTTCCTGAGACCCGAATACAGCTTTCGGACGTTATCGCACTTCAAGGTGGTTTTTATTAACAGTCGACTGTTATGTTTTGAACCTGAAAAATAATTTTCAAAATTTAAATACTACGGTTGGATGCCAAATTCTGCGTCTCCATTTACGTGAAAATACTAACTACATCTATCATCTCTCTATGTTTGCTATGGTAAAACTGCATTTTAGTGCCTCAACGCACAGGTGAAAATGTAACTACGTGTAGTACATTGCCATGTTGCTGCCGCGCCCGGTATTTTCACGCAAGTTCAACGATTTCGAAACACACCTTAAGGTTGCTTTCGGCCGTTTGGAACGACACAGAGGTTCAGATCAATTCAGGGTCAAATTTCACGAAAGCCGTTGAGACAAGAATGAGTAAACCTAGTAGTTATATGAGTAAACACGCTCAATTCGAACTGCCGGTTTATTCGAACAGACGCTCTGGTCCCGTCAAAGTTACGTGTATTTCAATGGGCGAAAATGCTGGGTAATTCGAACGCGAAAGCATCTGCGACGCTTAATTCGAACATACCGCGGACTGACAATGTTTTCAGCAGCGCGCCGAATAACGCGGCGGCGCCTCCGACAGGCATTGCTCCGACAACGCCATAGAGCAAAAGCTTAGGAGAGACCCCTTGATGCAGCGGCGGAGGCCCAGTCCGGCCAACGAACTGCCCACGCCGGCAAGCGCTCGCTTTCCGATAACAGCAGTAACGAAACTTCAGGGAGTGGCCTAAGGGTACAGCCACGCTAGCGGCAAAAACCAAAAACGCGCGGCAACGCGTCATGCCACGGGCGGCAAAAGCGGCAGGAATCAGGGGTTTTGCGGTGTGCCGCGCGAAATGGGTTCGAGACCCATTTCTGCGGCAAATGCCGCATGCCGCGAGATCAAGAACCAATCAAGAGCGAAGAGGGTGACGTCACAGAGCCATCACAACCGGACCGCCGCCGGCCCGCGCCGTGTTGCCGGGTTTACAATCGACGATCGTCGTCTCTCGCACAGTGTTGCCAGGTCCGACGAGGCGGCGTAGCCAAATGCTAGCGAAGTTGTAGCCCAAATGTAGCCAAACAGAAAAAAAGTGCAAAATATTTCGTAGCCAAATATAGCCATTTTTATTTGCAATTTTATTTGTGTATATATTTTCACATTCGACTACGGCAATCGTTTTTTGCACAACCCGTCGTAACAAATGTCAGTGCCGCCGTGATGGTTGGCCCTTGACATCAATAACAGCGACATCATGCTTGCACAGAACACTTTTTGGTTGGCCCCGGAAGCTCTTAAGTTCCAGCTAATCGCTGCAGAGGGCGAAATCAGTGCTTTTGTTTTATAACAGATAGTACTAAGTTATAATTTTTAGTTATTTACAGTAATACTAACTACGAACTCTGCTTTTCAGCTGTCCTGAACACAAAGTAATGTTCAGCTTCATCGATCACTCACGTTATCTCTGCCTACGGCATAGAAGTTCAGATGTCCAGCGATCTGCGACGGCGGCGTGCTTACGGCTTCCTTTTTGATGAGCTAAAACAAGTCTTTCGCGCTATGATATCTCGCGTTATTTGGCTCATCGTCCTATCTTGTTTTCTCATTTTTCTGTTTTTGTTTTTCAATTAGCTTGTCCCGGATTAGCTGGGATACGCACTATCTATATAGTGTCAATTGACCTCAACCTGGCCGCCATCTTAGCTCTCTAGCAAGCCAAGAACATGCGTTAAGAAAAGGGACAGGCAACAGATGCCACTCACGGTCTGAATCGGTGTAAGCGTAGCTTTAAAAGATTACTGTGCAAACCGGCACACTAGTGTAAGAAGCGAGCAGTCGTTTTCGGCGACGAGCACGTCCCGAACTAACTCGCTCGAAATGGTAAATGCCGCGACGGCGCCCAAAGAGCAATGGTAAACAACAAATTGATAACAGTGGTAGTGCTGTGAAATCCGGTTACTGTCAAAAAGCAAACCATGTTGATGGCTAATAAAGTTTTAGAATAGGGGCCCCTAAAGTTTGGGGCACCAAAGAGCTCTGCGGGTGTTAGCGTTGGGGCATGCAGGAATGAAGAGTTTTCGGATAGGCGTGTTGCATTTGCGGATAGCGTGTTGCGTTCGCCGCGTCACTATGGCGTCAAAGAAAAACTGTTATAAACTTTAAAATAAAATATACCATTTTATGATAAGAAAAGTCATTTAGACTTTTGTGTTTTCGCCTTTAATTACAATTTAAAACATATTTTATTAGCAGCATGCAACTTGTTGCGCTTAGTTTTGAGTAACCAACTTTACGCGCCTTCACCTAGCCAAGTCAATCCGTGATAGGCCTACGAGCCATGAAATCGACAATTGAACTCGGAATGAGCGGCGTATAATGAATCAATCTTCATGACACATGTTAGTTGAGAGAAAGCAATAACCGCAATCACTTCTTCTAGCTTACGAACTTCACGCATTACCACGAATCGAGCCCAGTTTTGTGCTAGGCTAGAGCCGTCGCTTCGATGGGCGCCGCCATGTTTGTTTACAAAAGCTTTTGGGGCAGCTTTTGGGGCTCTCGTTAAATTGATGAAATAGCGTGCCCGACGCAATATCCAAGCACAGTTAGCGTCTTGCGCATGCGTAGTGGCTTCGACGCTATTTCTTTGGGGCCGCAAAACGTTTGAAGCCCCTATTCTAAAACGGTAATAATTGTTGGGGTTTTATGTGCCAAAACCACGATGTGATTGGGAGGCATGACGCAGTGGTGGATTCCGTATTAATTTTATCCACCTCGGTTTCTTTAAAGCACACCTAAATCTAAGTACATGGGTGTTCCAGCATTTCGCCTTGATCGAAATGCGGCTGCCGTGGCCGGGAATCAAACCCGCGTCCTCGAGCCAGCAGCGCGACACCTCACAAGCTAAGCTTACACGGTCGGTGAAGTTCATGTGACGTGCTGCACTGATGTGATGGTGGCAAACATGTTTCCATATTAGCATAATGAGTATCTGCATCCGTGACGTTACGGGGAAACCATCTAGAAGTATAAGCACCAGAACCCACCTTTAGCTCGGGGTCTTGCTCCCATTCGTTTTTATACGTTCTAGCATACTTGGCCCACTTCCCCATCTTTGGATTCTCCTCTCTGAGTAGGATCCAATCTGACGTCCAACCTATCGAAATGAATCTCGAATCTAAGCACAAAGAAAAATTCATCTAGCTGGAAAAGGAAAATGACAGTAAAGCTTCGCGCCAGAAACGTGGAGTAGGTCGAAAGCTGTGCCCGGCGCGGTACTTCATCCGGAAGACATTGCCATGAACACACTGGAGCATGTCATCCACCCGTGTTTCACTTCTTTGATGTCGGCGCCACGATCGCCCTACGGCCCCGACTCTATGTTATTGCTCTCCCTTCCTAAGCATAGCTATGTTAGTACAGTGTACTGCGAAAAACCCACTACTCCCAGGTTCATCCCAATGTCCGGGCATCATGTGATTAACGGTCAAGCAGGGTGTAAGTCTAAGTGCATCAAAGATCAAAGCCACCGGCTCATACAACGGCGCAGAGAGGGAAGGAAAGGCGGGGGGGGGGGGGGGGGGTCATTTCGCGCACGCACGCATGCACAGACACGCGGCCGGCTCAGCCAGCTAAAACACAGCCTTCGAGATTTGCTTCTACCCGACCAAGCCACCTATGGAGCGCGGATTAGGGCGCCACTTATAGCCCAAACACAGCCAAGTCGCAAATTTTCAGTAGCCCAAATTAGAGCACTGCACGGGCTCGGGCTTACCCGAAAGCCCGGGCCCGGCCCGGCCCGTGGGCCGGGCCGGGCCGGGTAGAGCAGTTTTTTCACGGGCTCGGGCCGGGCTCGGGCACGGAGTGTGCTTTTTCACGCGGGCCCGGGCCGGGCTCGGGCTTTCTGCGAAGTATTCTCGGGCTTCTCAACTCTGAAAAACATGTATTTTTCGGTCTCGGGCCGGGTTCGGGAAGGTTTCGAGCCGGGCTCGGGCCGGGCTCGGGCTTAAGGTAAAGGGGTGGCGGGCCGGGCCGGGCGGGTAACGTAGATTATTTCCGGGCCTGGGCCGGGCCCGGGTCTCGCCATAAATGTTTTGATCGGGCTCGGGCGGGCCGCCCAATGTAGAAACGGGCCCGGGCCGGGCCCGGGCCGCAAAAATCGGCCCGTGCAGTGCTCTAGCCCAAATATAGCCACATAGCCAACTCGTCCAAATCGACGCCAGAAAATGTTTCCCATAGCCCAATTTGGCTATATATAGCCACACCTGGCAACACTGCATGAAACAACGAGCGCTCGAGGTGTTGCTCGCGCGTTCGGAGAGCGTGGGGGATCTTATCGCGCTGCCGCGCGGCGAGACGCGCGTGCCACGGTGGCCTCGCGGCAAGGCGTTGACGCGCGGCAACTTGCCGCTCGCGGCATGACGCGCGTGTTTTTTGCCGCTAGCGTGGCCGTACCTTAAGCTGGCGCCGGGCCGGCTGGACTGGCGGCGTCGGCACCCACGCCGGCGCACGCTCGCTTCCCGATAACGGCAGAAAACGAACCTTCAAGGAGACTAATCTGCGCCGAACCGGCTGTACCGGCGGTGACAGCGGGCGCGCACGGAGACAGTCGAAGGTGAGGGAGCTGCGAGGGAGTTAAGAGGGCAAGGGGAGCCACCGAAGCGGCGGAGTTGCCGAGGCCAAATCCGCTTTCCTGCCGCCCTCCTCCCTCACCTTCGACGGTCTCTGCGCGGGCGCGCGCGCCCGTCGCCATGTCGGCGCCGTCCGCTCCCTGAAGTTTCGTTTTCTGCCGTTATCGGGAACCGAGCGTTGGCTGGCGTGGGCGCAACTCGTTATGCGCTTGCGCGCCGCGAAATTTTATGACTCGCACCATTCGTTCATCTGGCTATGGTGCTCGAATACTTCAAAAATACGTCCATCCGTTAATTTGAACTTCTTTTAATTCGAACAAGTTTTCTGGCGTCTTCGAGTTCGAATTATCGAGATTCTACTGTAGTTACCCATGCTCTCTAGTTTATACCCAGAAAAATTACGCAATATTTTGCTTAATCACTTCCAAGTGAATGTCAAAAAAAAAAGCGGAAGGCAATGTGCAATCTAGTCTACAAGGGGTCTTAGGAGGATATTAGACACACTGGTGTATATTTATTCCGACATCCCAAGGCAATCAATAGGCGAATGCCTGCTTCCAAGTTCTCACGGTATTTTACGTACGCATATAGGGGCGTGCGGTAATGACAATTGTCAGATTGTGATTTTCATTCGAAGCAAAAGCTTCCTGGCTTCCAGTTATATTCTGTTATTGATGCAGGATATCAGTGTGCGCTTTCATATTTGATATCAATATAATTCCCGCATTTTCATTTTTAGTACCAGAGCTCTACTACGCCATGTCTCGCGTCTCGCAAGGTCATTTATCGCGTCGCAATAACCTTGAGCCGCTGGAGCGCGAGTGTGACAGGTGTGACGTCAAGCGACGTGATCCGCTCCGGAGAGGCGTCGAAGCTGGGCTCTTTCGGAGCCACGCCGCTGCGGTACCACGTGACTAGACGAGGTTTAACGGCTTCTTCGCCGGCGCTTGGTCCAAGGTATGTGTACGCATGGTAGCGAAGGTGCCATAGAAGCCCATACGTGATGCAATGGCGACTTGTGCAGGAACAGCGACGATATTTACATTTCGCGGGGCCAACTTCTCTACGCAAAAAAAAATCTATTTGACGTACGAGGCATCCTGCGCCAAGTAGTCTACTGCGCCAGCGCACATCACATCCCTATGACATCGCATATACTGAGCACACAAGAATACAAATGAATCATGGTACGTTAGACCATTCGCCACAACATCGCGTCACAATCTAACGTGAATACTCCCATCTATATTTATAGACCTCATTCTATACCTGCACACATTGCACTGGTGAGCCTTGAGAGTTTTGCACGAATTCAGAGCAATACGTTCACCCAGATTATGAACGAAGTAGCATATCCATGTGCCAGTAGTACCAACACACCTCTGTCATTTCACTGTTAAGATAAAATCAACACTACATTGAAATGATTCACAAAAACCACACTTAATGCCTCACTATAACACAGCACGCATGCCACTTGTGGCTTGTCTGTGGTACAGAAGACATCACGAATACGCAATATTTAGTGAAAAGGCAGTTGAATAATAAAGTTACTGATCAAATCTTATAAGTTTAATACATATATATGTATATATATGTATATATATATATATATATCCACTACTTTTTATGACTACGCATAAGAGAGTTTTGACAGAATTAGAGTGTTAAATACGATAATACCTTCTCAGCCTATCTCATCACGCACCGCAACGAGCAAACTTCAGAAAACCTACGCAGTTTCGTATTCATAATTAAGCAGCCTGTGACTTCACATTTTTCCCATTCTAATGGCAATGTCTATCGTTTTTCAAATGTTTCCATTGGAGACATATTGGATGCATAATTATCAACAACTAGTGTTTCGCCCCATTACATGAAGTCGCGCTTCAATCGCACGGCCATATTTGATGTCGCTGCTCATTGGCTTGGAACCGTATTTAAGCCTCGCATTCGCGATCATGTGAATTGAAATTGCTTGGTCGCTCAGTCTCTCCATGGATGGCGCGCCGGCTGGGCCGTCTATGCGTGCGCTTCAGCGCAAGCGACAGGCTGAATTCAATCATCGAGCAGATATAGCTAGACGGCAGGCTGCGAAATCACAAGCAAAGACAAAGTTGGCTGCTGATACACCGGAGCAAAGGGAGCCCTGATTAGCACGTTATAGAGAAGCTTACCAAGCGCGGAAGCGTGCATTAATGAAACACTCTGTGCATAGTTTTTGCAAAGCCAAGCCAAACAGACCTTTCACTTGTGATAACTAGGTTTGCAAGAGTTAAACGTCAGGCAATTTAGGAGCATGTTAATACGTTGACACATCCAGTTTGCTCAAGCTTCTGTATCTACAGTGATTGCCTGTTCACACGGAAGCTGCACTAAACATTGTTCGCCCATGTCACCCTAAGATACTCTACAGTATAGTGGGCTGTATTCTCCGTCATTTATTCTTCCGAGAAAAGCTAATGCGTAACTCATGTCCTTCATTTTACAGCCCCCCCCCCCCCCCCCCTTTTGTTGTTTTGCAACCACGGCAAACGAATAGTTTAGCTAGGCAGTGGAGCTTTCAAATCCCAGAGCTGTGTTTCTGGATGTGTTCCAATAATGAATGTAGACGTTTATATGGACAACTAGGCTGACAGCGGCCATATTAAGCCTCGTTCTGCTTCTGACGAAGCCGGCAAAAAAAAAAGAGAGCTTCGCGAAGACAGCATCGGAGTCAAAAATCTTCCGGGCTAGTGTGGTGTATACAAGCGAAATGGTGCCTGAGCAAATGCTTGAAAACGCGATGGGAAGGCTGCCTGCGCACAAGCAAACCTAGTCTTGCTATCCTATGCACTTATTTTAAGCTATGCTGTGCTTTTTGTAGGTTCTTACATGCGAGGTCTAAAAAAATATGTAATTTTCTTCGCCTCTTCTCGACAGGAAGCCGTGTCAAGGCGCATATATGTCTTCCAAGTGCGCTCCATCACTTGGATCGAAGTTGTCACCTCAGTAATCACAGACAGACTCTCTTCAATTCTTACCAGAATGGAAACAAACACTCTGTTCGCGAAACCGGGGAAACATTGGTCTTTCCCTATGTAGGGAAGGACCGGTGAAGGATGACGAACTATAGTTTGTCAATCCTTTACCGCTTGTAGCTGCCCTTCTGCCTCTGTGCATGTTTATGCAACTTATTTTACCAGTTTGTGATCTCTTAGCAGCCAAGACTACTCGCGCCACTTAGAATTGGAGTGGCACTTTTCTTCAGTCATGTAATTCGCCTAAATAAGCTTCCACTCTGCCACAGTAGCAGCCAACAGCTTCTCCAAGCATGTAGCTAAAATGCATACCATCGTAAAGAAAGCTATAGATTGGACGCATCCGTCACTATTCTCCGCTGATTCAGATTACCTGAAAGTGCAGTTTACTTCCCAGATCAAATAATTCTTCGTTAGAAGCGACAAATGCTTATTGCGCATCGCGTACCTAACCGCCCATTGCTTGTATGGCGCACACTACGACGTGCACGTTACGACACCTAGGTAGCTAACCATCCACAGCTTTCGCAATTTACTTTGATTTCCCGCCGTCATTTTCTCCCTTCAGTGCACCATTAAGCCGCCCGCCAGAACGAACCGATTATACGATGTGCAATAGACTTAGATAATTTTCCTTGCGCTTACATTTGAGCCATCAAAATTGTTTTGTTGAGAAAACGCGCGGCGATGCCTTCACATACCGCTATAGGGCTGCGTAATGTCCCTAGATAATCAAGGATCACGCCATATAGTGAATTGAAGAATAACTTCATCATTTTATTTGATAGGTCTTTAAACCTAGCTCGATGGAAGGGACCCGTCATAGGAAACGTTGTTGAAAACGTGGGACATTGGCATGGAAAGGGTGGTGAAAAAAAATCTGCTGTTGAGGTTTTTCATGGTTATTGCCAGGGGCCGTCTGGTGAAAATGAACGTAAGAAAGCCGGCGCTGATCTCTGACATAATGTGTTAGCTGCCCAACGAAAAGTTCAGGAAGTAGTACATGAATAGAAATTTTAGCAGTTTTACCACAATGTATCCGAATTTGCAAAGAGGCTAACACGGAAGCAAGTTTAAATTGCCATAATTCAGTCAGAATTTCTTGCGCAACAAATCTGAAGTGGATATGCTATTTTCCGCGGGAGGTTAAAATAGCACTTTCTTTTTATTCTTTCATGTCTTACACAGGATCTCCAGAGCCTGACATCGTCTCCCTTGCTTCGGCATCCGTTCATCGACCACTATCTCCACGCGCGCATTATACCGTGAGCTACTTCACGACAGATATGGCCACCAGCCGGAACCCCGTCCCGTGGCCTCAACCCGCACAAACTTTGTGCACATGCGCCGATGATGATCGTTCTGCTGGGCCAGGGCGTTTGCCACCGGATCCTGAGTCAGGAGTTCAGGTTGGTGCACCTACCGTCAGAGGTAGCTGCCCTGGCAGTGTATATTTACGCACGATAGATGTTTAATGTGCACTGAGTCTCATATTCCAAGCTCTTTCGCCTACTGCGAGTGAACTTTTCTAATTCTTCATTCCAGTGTGCTTGTGCTTTCAGCTCTAATACCTACCTCGGTGTGTATGCGTTGTACACCGGAAAACAGGGAGCTAAGCAACTGCTAGAACTGCAGTTCGCGCTGTTCTTTCTTGCGTTTTGTCTAGTTGTTTCAGGGGCACGAGTTGTCATAGCAAAGGGACGAATTATGTTTTAAAAAAGCGTTTATTAAAGTGCGTGGTATACAAAGTCGGGAGGTAGAGTAACGACTCTTTAGTCCGCAGTAGATACTCGACTTCTTCCCCGACCTCCTGTTCATTGCCACCGTATGTAAAAAAAAAAAGCACTCAAGGAGATGAAACTGGCCTGCTTAATGCAGTGTGACCATCGCAGAGTAATTCAGAGACCTTACCATCAGTTGATGTACAAACAAGCCAACGCCTCACTGCAGGAATATTTTTATTTCGCTTTTGCTTTAAAAAGAGCAACAGAGGTAATTTGGCTGTCAGTTTCCATTTGTCACAAGAGTGAAATTGCCTTTGTCCTTGCACTGCTGGCGCATAGCCACGGGTGATTTCGTAGAGTTATTTATGAACATAGATCCATGACATTCTCCTTGCCACAGAGGAAATAAATTTTGCCCTTTGCCTAATTTTTAGTTTTGTTAGACGCTCAGTGCCGCCGTGACGCGTAAAATCAAGCACCGATGAAAACCGCTTACCATCGCGACACACCCATTGCAGCACACGGGAAGCATCTGTTGTAGCCGCAGACTGCGACAAATCGTAATGCAGTGACGAAAGAAAATTCAACTGCATATGATGGGAAAACATGCGGAATGCGGGAGATGAAAATTGAAGATGATGAGCAACACGAGATCAAGGCGAGAGCAGGAGTCAACGTTTCGACAAGTGGATTTGTCTTGAAAAAGTCAAGTACACTTTTCGAAACTTTGGCTGCCGCTCTCACGCTGTTCTCGTGTTGCTCAACTGCACTATATGTTACACAGCATAGACATCAAACAGCGCTCTGTAATAAGTAGTTAATGCACGGCTGTTAGTATATATGAAGCTATACCAGCATCATTTCACATTTATGACATTGCGTTGCTTCCTTGAAAATTTCTTCGAGCATCATGGCAATGCTCGGTGATTGGCGAGGGCTGTTTGTGATTATTCTGGAAGCTGTTGGGGCCTCACTAGAGGCATACACACAAAACAGATATGCAATGTTTTTGTCAAAGTTTATTCAACGTAAACTGTATAATGCTCCGCAGTTTAAATGCTATAATCGACCCGCAAGATGGCCGGCGCATTTGTGCCACCCTGCATTGAGAGTTGGGTAATCGCCAGGGGCCCAAATGGAGGAACAATGAATGCATCACAAGTCCCTCGCTTTCATCGCTTTCATCAGCTCGGTGTCCTCAGCACTCATCGGTGGCGTCAAAGGCGCTGCCGCCATGCAGGTCACTTAACGCGTTTGAATCACTGAGGTGCGTAGATAAGCACAGGAAGTGAACGAGCTAATCGAAAAAGCTGAACTGGTCAAATTGCCTGGCCTTCCACCTTTATTCCGAGAAATAGGATAGCGTTCGCAAAAACCATAGGCTAAAAAGCGTTGCGAACGGAATTATTAGAGTGGAAAACGGAATCTCAGAACCCTTTAGGAGGAACTAGTCGCAAGCCGGAACTCTCTAGAATGGCGAGATGAAAACCAAGAACAGGAAGGGGCCCTGGAGAGAGAACGCAGCAGATCGCTGCCTGCGCAGTAAATAGCTTGTGGCCGTAAAAGATTAGCCTGTTCCAATATATTATATATTCAGGCTCCCACAGCAGTGGGAGGAGGTGGCGGTGGCAGCACGCTCGTCTCCATTCCGATCCCGGTCTCTGTGCCATTGCCCTTGGGCCAGTCCGGTGGTGGCAGTCAAGGCGGGCCCATCATCATCACCTCACCTCCGCCACCGGCGCCACCGAATCCTCCAATGCCACCTCATCCTCCTGCCCAGAGACCCGGAATCGCACAGGTTGGTGGGGCCACCGACTTCTGCACTATCAGTGTTGCTCGCTGTTCGAATTATTGCGTCACGGCGCTGCAAATCAGTTGAACTGGACTGCATTGAAATGGATTATGGGGATCCCCATGATGACAAAATGTCTGAAGTATTAAAGAAATGAGTCGTGAAGAAAATGGTAAAACTTAAGGACTCGTCTCCTTCGGCGACATATGACGCGTTCTAGAAACAGTCGCTCCTGACGCCGTCCTCTCTCGTTGACCCACTGGAGATGCAACCTGTGGACTCTCGTTTGCCCGTTGATATACAGCTCTGCTATTCTAGAGCTAGAGTTGAAGCGCTCCCACCGAAATTTGCTCTATGTGTATGCAGATAAAAGCAGAGACAGCTGGAACTGGACATCCTATGCATACGCTATCATATAAATTGTCAGAGTTAAATTGGCGCATGAGAATCATACTTAGAATACACGCGATGTCCGTCAAAAAAGCGTTGCAAATATGCTGCCTCAATATACTGCTTAAACGGGCCCTACAGCTCTTTCTGACGGCCAGCATTACTGATGTACGTTTTTTCAGAAAAATAGTAGAGGAAACAGGAATTGTGGTAATTCCTGTTGTCGTTTCTGTGATTACAACAGCCGTCATTTTTGTGGTTACAACAGGTTTCGCGAGGCGCAATTTGGCTCTCCATGTGCTCTCTATGTTGCTGGCGTCGTCCGTATGGCTACGACACCTTCGCCGCGGCTGTCTTGAGGATTGGCAAATTCCAAACAAGTTGGTGCGCATACACGAGAGAAATATTTTGAAACCACATAATCTTGACCACGGACTAAGGGAATGAAGTATTATTCCCATTCAACAGCTTCGCCTTTACCACGCCTCTACTCATCCAGAGCCTATTGAAGTGCAGTCTATACGTTGATAGCCACACACAGGTTTAGAGTGTGGGGGAGCGATGAGGACTGGTAACATTAGCAGTAATTTTTTTAAGTATTTCTCCTGCCGCTTCCTCTCTGGACGGTAAAATGGTGGGGTGAAGGTAGGGGGGGGGGGGGCATTTTAAGGGATAAATGCAGTCTGTGAGTGAGAGTTGGTGGTTAGAAAACGCCAAATGGTGCTCACTATTTTGAAAACAGTCAGCGTCAATAGTTTGAAACCTCCTACGCAACGTGATAGAGGCTGAGAGAAGGTTATGGGTGGCGTCCGGCAATAGAAAAGAAACCTTCTATGACTAACTAACTCAAAGGAAATAAAACGAAATCATTAAAGAAACCATTCATGATAACTCAAAGGGAAGTTCCTTACTTTTCGAAGCGAGATCAGGATGCCTTAGAATGCGTAGTTATAAAGCGAGGTACACCACGGACGAAGACGCATATGCTTGCTGTGGTAAAGTTAGAGAAATGGTGGAACATGCTTTATTAGAATGTGAAGAAATCTACCCAGCTGGGAGTTTAGGCTCCTCTGACCTCCTTGAAGCTCTTAGGTTCAGGGATAGCAGGGGCAAAGTAAACATGTCCGCTATTGAGATTAGTAAGAGGCGGTTGGAGGTTTGGTGGCAGAAAAGTAGGGAGACCACAACTAACGGAGACGTACAGAAACAGAGTTCCCAGTAATGGTTCAAAAAGGTTGATGCTTGGAATTCTTCGTATTCGTTAGTTTTGTAAAAAATTCTGGGACATTAGGCAAAATAACAACAAGAGCTTGGTGGCGCAACCCACCACCCCATTTCAAAGGGGACGCTCATTGCATCCATTCATTCATCCATCCATCCATCGTCAATCAGGCGTTAGTTAAAATGGCCTTAAAACGGAATGTCGTAGCAGTTAACTTTTAAATGCGACGCTTAGCATTACTTGGCGAATATTTGCCACTTTGACAGTGTCTATCTATCTATCTATCTATCTCTATCTATCTATCTATCTATCTATCTATCTATCTATCTATCTATCTATCTGTCTATCTATCTATCTATCTATCTATCTATCTAGCCGCCTACGTCTTGGTGCTCTCATGGTCGTTTCCTTGAATTGGTAGGTACCAAAATTGGCATAGTATTATGACGAACGGAAATGATAGGTTATGACATGAATATCATGACATTTGTGTCATGTAGGTTATGAAACAGCCGCGTAGATCTTGTGCTCTCATGGTCGTTTCGTTAACTTGGTATGTAACTAGAATCGGTTCGGAGATGGGTACTAAGAGAAGGAAACACTAAAGGATGACAGTAGAAGTGATAGGCATAAGCATGACTCAGCAAAAATGACAATGACTCAGCGAAAAAAGATTTATACTGAAAACCACTGATATATCGGTTTGGACATAAATGATAGGTCATGCCATGAATGTCACCACGTGCCTGTCATGTAGGTCATGAAACAGCCGCCTACGCCTCGGTGCTCCCATGGTCGTTTTGTTAACTTGGTAGGCTCCCGCACACTGCTTCGCATAACATCGATTCCCACAGGGCCTGAGATCTGGCGACGTTTTTTTTCCGTACTCGCAGTATCGTGGGAACGTAAATTGCACAATACATTTTAAACCAACAATTATACTGCCACAGATGGTATTCAAGTCCGTTACACAAAGCACATCAAATCGCCACATCATGACGACGCTATCAGCGCAGCCCACTAAGATTTCTCGGGCTCCTGTATGGCCCTTTAATCTGCTGCCTATGTTTGTGCATATATATAATAATAAATAATAAATAATATATATATATATATATATATATATATATATATATATATATATTGTAGTGCAGAGGAATACCCGGCGCTGCAGCCACATCGCCAGTCGTCCGGGAGGCACGAGCTCGAGATTGCCTGAGCTGGTCTGCCTGCTGTTCTCTTGTCCTGTATTCATATCAGATTCTGGTGGAGGTGTTGCGGTTTTCCCCCATCCTGGAATTACGCACCCGAACTCTGCCATCCGTCATGCCTGACGACCCCCAGCCCGACATCCCCACCGGCTACTCCAGCCATCGTAGGTGCCGGTGCCCAGCGTCAGCGGGATCTTGACATCTTCTGCTGCACCGATGAGAAAGACCTTGAAGATTGGCTGGAATCATACGAACGCGCTAGCAACACCAACAAATGGGACTATCCCTTCAAGCTCAGCAACGCGATCTTCTATTTATCGGGCATCGCCAAGCTCTGGTTCTAAAACCACGACGCCAATCTCCGCACGTGAGCTAGCTTCAAAACCAGCATTGCGGACGTTTTCGGTCGCCCTGGCGTGCGCAAACTTCGCGCTGAACAACGCCTACGAAGCCGATCCCAGCAAACTGGTGAAACGTTCACCAGCTACAGTGAGGACATCGTTGACCTCTGCCGGCGTGTCCACCCGACGATGGCGGAGGCGGACAAGGTACGTCACATCATGAAGCGCATTTCCGACGATGCCTTTCATACGCTGCTGTCCAAAAACCCAGGCACTGTTTCTCAGGTCATTGAGCTTTGCCAGAGTTTCGAAGAGCTCTGCAGACAGCGTCTTCTCACACGGCGCCCACCTGTGTCCGATGAAAGCCTGGCGAGCGTGGCCGCGGCTCCTGAAATGGACTCCCTGCTTTGCCAGATAAAAGAGTTCGTCCGTGCTGAGGTCGCTCGTCAGATTTCGCTGCTGTTCTCAACCACGCCACCACCCTCGCCTTTGCCGGCCAACCTTCGCCAGGTCATCCACGAGCAAGTTTGCGCAGCTCTCCCTTCTGTCCGCGAGACTCCGCCAGTGCCAACTCCCGTTGCTTTTCCCGAGGTGACTGCACCTCTCAGCTATGCCGAGGCTCTCGCGCGGCCCCCACCTCAGGCCTTTGCGCCATTCCCATCAGCCGTGCCACTGCGTCCAGCTCCTCAATTCGTTCAGCCGCGGTACCCCCACAGCAGTGGACAATGGCGCAATCCAGGTGTGGTCTACCTGGCCCCATTGCACCATTTTACCGTCCCCGCGCACCATCCTACTGCCATCGCTTCGACACTGAACCACACGTTTCCCCATACCCGTCATCCTCCGCGTCTCAGAACCCTGGCCCGATGTCTTTCTACTCCGACCACCACCCTCTTGTTGACCTCCATTCGCCATCACTTCGACGCCGCTCGCTTTCGCCGATGCGTCGTCGTCCTTCTACGCCTGAACGGGAAAACTAATCGCCGCAGTTCCAGAGGCAAGAACTGCGTCACCCACGAACAAACCAAGGCCTCTCTCTTCTCCGACTAATGTTATTGACGTATATGTGGACGGCGTCGCTGCACTCACTCTTGTTGACACTGGTGCCGCAGTTTCAGTTATTAGTGCCAAACTTTGCCGTTAGCTCAGAAAAGTTACGACGCCCCTGTCGAACGTATCACTTCGTACTGCAAGCGCCGACGGCATCACGCCTGCAGCTGCGTGTACTGCTCGCGTTGTGATCAACGGTCTCCTCAAAATCCTCGAATTTTATTGCGATAGCAATTATATGGACACTCAAAAGCAAATTTCTGCCGTCAGCGTCACCGTCGCCGTCGCCGTGAGGTTCCGTATGACGTCAATGGAGATGCAATCGTCGCCGCATGCCGAACGCTGTATGTGCGAGTGAAAGGGCGCGAGGGGCGCGCGCTTTCACGGGGAGTGAACGCACGGCTTTACAGCGTTGCACCTGGCTGATGTATGAAACGGAGTATAGGATGGCTAATTTAGCAGTACAGAGTTTTGAGGCACATAACCGTAATCCGTAGCGTTCATTTAATTAGGAATACATATTGTACTGGTTTTTGCGTTAGTAAATGAAAAATCAATGCGTTAGAAATGGCGTCGAATGCGTTAGAAATGGTGTAGGAAACGCTACACGTTAAAAGAAGCCGACTGAAGCCGCGGCTCTGCAGCCGGCTTTAAGTCAATGGTAATAAAAGGTCCCAACAGATGGCGCGAGAGCAGGGCGAACGCGGTAAATTTGAATTGAATTCAGCAAAATCTCCATTGCATCCATCATGGGAGGAGTGAGAGGGGAGGGGAAGAGCGTGAGGGGAGGGAGGGTGGACAAGAGAGGGTGTTACTTATCAGGGGTGGCAGAAGACTATCGTCTTTCGATGTCATTTGCAGCGAAGCAAGCAGATATGCGGCCAACTTTTTTTGGTGCTGTGTTCTTGTTCCCAAGATATTATTTTGGGCTGGGACTTCCTTTCCGCTAATAAGGCCGTCATCGACTGTTCTTGTGCTGAAGTGGAATTTCGAATGCTGTGTCATGCCCCACTCCTTGACGCTTGTGAACCTGAAGATAAAGTATTTGTTGCCGAAGACGTTACAATTCCACCGCACTCATCTGCCCTTGCCACAGTGTCATGCAACATTGTTGATGGTGCCAGCGCAATTTTTACGCCATCTGCCATTTTCGCTCGTCGCAAATGTTCCCCGCTGCCTTTCGCTCTTTTGGACGTTCATGCCGGCGTCAGCAGACTGCTCGTCGCCAACCGATTTTCCTGTCCTCTCACGTTGCTTCATGGGGAGTGCGTTGGCCGCGTCCAGTGTGTCGACCCTGCTGCCATCATTGACATGCCAACTGGTTCCATCGCCCCTCATGAGGTCGCCGGAGTGACCCGTAACCCCGCGCAGGAGCCGACTTCGCCCGATGTTTTACATGACTCCACCGCCGACACGTTGACTGTTTCCCAACGCGCCCAGCATCTACACCTTCTCGACAAATTCCGTTCGTCTTTCGACTGCCAGCATGTTCCTTTGGGCCGCACGTCAACTGTTTGTCATCGCATCGACACGGGTACCAGTGCGCCACTGCGACAAAGACCATATCGTGTATCCGCGACAGAGCGCCGTGTTATCGATGACCAAGTAGCTGACATGCTCAAGCGCGGCGGCATTCAGCCTTAGGATAGTCCCTGGGCATCTCCCGTTGTTCTTGTTAAGAAGAAGGATGGATCGATTCGATTCTGTGTCGATTACCGTCGTCTTAACAAAATAACTCGTAAAGATGCTTACCCTCTTCCGAGAATTGATGACGCCCTTGACTGTCTCCAAGGCGCGGAGTTCTTCTCTTCTATAGACTTACGCAGCGGCTATTGGCAAGTCCCCATAGCACCCGAAGACCAACCTAAAACAGCATTTGTAACACCAGATGGCCTATATGAATTTCGTGTTATGCCTTTTGGGCTTTGCAACGCCCCCGCAACATTTGAGCGTATGATGGACAACCTTTTGCGTGGTCTCAAGTGGAAAACGTGCCTGTGCTACTTAGATGATGGGGTTATTTTTTCGCCCGATTTTCCCACCAATCTCTGTATGCTGGAGGAAGTGTTATGGTGCCTAACTGCCACCGGCCTTCAGCTCAACCTGAAGAAATGCCACTTTGGCGCAAGTCAGCTCACCATCCTTGGCCACGTGGTATCTAAACACGGTATTCTTCCTGACGCCGCCAAGCTCCGTGCAGTTGCTGATTTTCCCAAACCTTCCTCCGTAAGAGAACTTCGCAGCTTCCTTGGCCTGTGTTCTTACTTTCGCTGCTTCATTCGGAATTTCGCGTCCATCACCGCTCCCTTGAATCAGCTTCTACGGAGCGACTTGAACGATTACGCCTGGTCGTCCGCTTTTGACGATGCCTTCCAAGAGTTGCGTCGTCTACTGACCTCGCCGCCTATAGTGCGTCACTTCGACCCGACAGCTCCGACCGAAGTACACACCGACGCCAGCGGTGTTGGACTCGGCGCTGTGCTCGTGCAGCGCAAATCTGGATTCGACGAGTACGTCGTTGCATACGCAATCCGCACCCTCAACAAAGCCGAGAAGAATTATTCCGTTACGAAGAAGGAGTGTTTGGCCATAGTCTGGGCACTTGGTAAATTTCGACTCTACCTTTATGGCCGCCCGTTCGACGTGATTACAGATCATCATGCACTTTGTTGGCTGTCCATGCACGTTGAAGGACCCCTCAGGTCGATTAGCTCGCTGGGCTTTGCGTTTGCAAGATTTCGACGTGCGCGTTGTCTACAGGTCTGGCCACCGCCACAACGATGCCGACGCGATTTCCTGTTCACCCGTGTCAACCGAAAGCGATAGCTGCCTCTCGGCCGTTGACCAGGTGCTTTCGTTCCCAGCAGGCTGCGACATGGCTTCGGAGCAACACAAGGATGCCTGGATTAGTGCTCTTATCCGCTTCCTTTCAAACCCTTCGACTGTTCCTCCACCTTCTCGATCTTTGCGCCGTCAAGCATCTCACTTCGAAATTCGGGATGGACTTCTATATCGCCGGAATTACGCCTCTGACGTCCGCAAGTGTTTGCTGGTCATACCTCGACATCTTTGTGGTGAAATATGTTCTGCCTTCCATACTGACCCGCAGTGTGCACATGCGGGTGTCTTCAAGACGTACACCCGGCTTCGCTCCAGGTTTTATTCGTGTGACATTTACACCATTGTGTGCAAGAACATTCGGTCGTGCCCTCAGTGCCAACGCCGCAAAGTTCCTGCTCAGCATGTCTCTGGTCCACTCCAGCCAATCCCGTGTCCGGCCAGGCCCTTCGATCGCATTGGCATTGACCTGTATGGACCCCTTCCGAGCACGGCTTCCGGAAACCGCTGGTTAGTCGTCGCGATCGATCATTTGACGTGCTACGCAGAAACAGCCGCTCTTCCTGCTGCCACCGCTCGTGATATAGCATCCTTCCTCCTGAAAAACTTTATTCTCCTTCACGATGAACCTCGCCAACTTTTGAGTGATAGAGGAAGTGTCTTCCTCTCCGAAGTCGTAAACGCGCTCCTTGCTGAATGTCGCATTGTTCATCGCACTACCACCGCCTACAATCCTCAAACTAATGGTTTGACGGAAAGATTTAACCACACACTTGGCGACATGCTCTCCAAATACGTCGCCTCTGATCACACTGATTGGGACCTCATTTTGCCATTCATCACGTTCGCCTACAACACTGCACCACAGGCGACCACAAACTTCTCCCCATTCTTCCTCTTATATGGTCGCGAACCTTCGACTACCCTCGACACCATTCTTCCGTACAGACCCGACTCATCCGAATGCACGCCCATCTCTGAAGCGGCCCGCCGCGCAAAGGAATACCGTCAGCTCGCCCGTTCCTTTACAGCCGTCGACCAATGGCAACAAAAATCTCGACGTGACGATGATCACCCGTATTGTCACTTTCTTCCGGACTCCCTTGTGTGGCTTTGGGTTCTTGCCGTTCCTGCTGGACTCTCATCCAAGCTTGTTTCCAAATATCAAGTACCCTACCGTGTTGTAGCACAGACATCGCCTGTGAACTATATTGTCGATCCTGTCACGCCACCTACGGACCAACGCTGTCGTGGGCGTGAAACCATCCACGTACAACGCCTAAAGCCGTATTACGACCCAATGATTCTATGTTCACCATGAGTCACCAGGATGGCTCCTTTTCCGATGGGGGACGATTGTAGTGAAGAGGAATACCCGGCGCTGCAGCCACATCGCCAGTCGTGCGGGAGGCGCGAGCTTGAGATTGCCTGAGCTGTTCTGGTTGAGACACGCTTCCTGCTGTTCTCTTGTCCTGTATTCATATTAGAATATATATATATATATATATATATATATATATATATATATATAGAACTTGAGCGATGCTACAAGGTAAACAGAACAAGTGTTTAATTCCAACAGTTTCTACCGGTGGACCGGTCATCATTAGGGTTTACAAAAAAGTGGCACTTCGGCACCGACAGTGAGGACAGCAGACGCAGACATCGTGCCTGGTCGTTCTCACATACATCAAACAGAAAGGAACAGTGATGAGAGCGATTGACTCTTTTTTTAGGCGCTTTGACAGATTTACGGCAGCCTTATTGGCAACGATGCACTGCAAGCGGAGGTTGGAGTCCCATATATGTAGGGCAAGGAGATCAGTGAAAAAAGGGGAAGAACAAGAAGTCATAAAGCAGAGAAGGGCAGAGGGGCTGAGAGTAGCGGCAGCTTGGTTCCCGTTTACTCTGGATAATAAGGAGAAAAGGGTCGCTGCGCAGTGCCAGAGCGCGTGCGCCGCTGTACCGGGAGAGAGGGCAAGTAGAATGGGGCGAAGGTGGACACAATAGGGAAAGAGCCCGGAAGGGAGACAAAAAAAGGTGGCAACTTTTGGAAAGTAGCACAGTGTCACAAACCACATATATAAAGGAACGGCCCGTTCCAGCGATTCGTGTGGTCCAGCTTAGGAGCGAAAAAGAAAAAAAAAAAAACCCCGAGGGGTTAGAAAGCGAATGCGACCTTGGGCTCACAGTTTTAGGGGGCCTTTGTGTGTGTACAGTTTTCAACGTTTACCGGACAGCCGACACCACGTCAGCTCGCGCGGATTCTTAGAAGGGGGCAATCGTAAGTCACAGAGAATGACTACTTGAGTGGCAGGACGGATAAAACTGGATTTATTAGCTTTCCGCTCGCCCCCTGAGGCGCACGCGGAGGAAACAACAAGCGGTGGGCAGCGTCTCAATTTTCGAATAAACAGCACATATCCGCTCTACCCTCTCTCACTGCATATTCCGGAGGCACGTCAGGCGACCCGCACTCTCATTAATTCTTTTAGCGTACGTTCCAAATTTATGAATGAAAAAAGATTCTCTCTTCTCGCGTGCACGAGTGTGTTGGAACACACCCGTGCAAGCGAGTACGCTAAAAGAATTAATCAGAGTCCGGGGCAGCTGACGTACCTCCGGAATATGCAGTGAGAGAGGGTAGCGCGGATATGTGCTGTTTATTCGAAAATTGAGACGCTCCCCGCCGCTTGATGTTTACTCCGCGTGCGCCTCAGGGGGCGAGCGGAAAACTAATAAATCCAGTTTCCTCTGCCAGGCCACTCAAGCAGTCATTCTCTGTGACTTATTGCCCCTCCTAGTAATCCGCACGAGCGGACGTGGTGTTGGTTGTCCGGTAAACGTTCGAAAACTGCACACACACTGAGGTTCCCTAAAGCTGTGAACCCAACGACGAACTCGCTTTCCAACCCCTCGGGTTTGCCGGAACGCCGGAACCCAAGGATCCGGCAAGGAACGCCGGAATGGGCCTTGCCTTATATATGTGATTTGTGACACTGTGCTATACTTTCCGCAAGTTGCCACTTTTTTGTCTCCCTTCCCGGCTCCTTCCCTAATGTGCCCACCATCTCCCCATACAACTTGCCCTCTCTCCCGCTATAGTGGCGCACGCGCTTTGGTACTGCGCAGCGACTATTTTCTCCTTCCCTGTCCGGAGTAAACGGGAACCTAGCTGCCGCTACTCTCAGCCCCTCTGCCCTTCTCCGCTTTATGACTTCCTTTTTTTCATTCCTTCTTATTCTTCCCCTTTTTTCACTGGCCTCCTTGCCCTACACATATGGGACTCCACCTTCCTCTAGCGCTGCATCCTTGCCAATATATTCAACATAATCAGCCTTTATTTAGGTCCACTGCAGGACGAAGGCCTCACCCTGTGATCTCCAATTACCCCTGTCTTGCGCTAGCTGATTCCAGCTTGCACATACAAATTTTCTAACTTCATCACCCCACCTAGTGTTCTGTCGTCATCGACTGCGCTTACCTTCTCTTGGCATCCGTTCTGTAAATCTAATGGTCCACCGGTTATCCATCCTACGCATTGCATGGCCTGGCCAGCTCGATTTTTTCCGCTTATTGTCAACTAGAATATCGGTTAACCCCGTTTGTTCTCTGATCCACACCGCTCTCTTCCTGTCTCTTAACGTTACGCCTATCACTTTTCGCTCCATCGTTCTTTGTACGGTCTCTAACTTCTCGGCTTCATTGTTTACCTCCTAGTTTCTGCCCCATATTTTAGCACCAGTAGAATGCAATGATTGTACACTTTTGTTTTCAACGACAGTGGTAAGCTCCCAGTCAATATTTGACAATGCCTGCCGTATGCACACCAACCCAATTTAATTTTCTGTAAATTTCTTTCTCATGATCAGGGTCCCCTGTAAGTAATTGACCTAGATAAACACACTCCTGTACAGACTCTAGAGGCTGATTGGCGATCCTGAATTCTTGTTCTCTTGCCAGGCTATTTAACATTATCTTTGTCTTCTGCATGTTAATCTTCAACCCCACTCTTACACTTTCTCGGTTAAGGTCCTCAATCATTACCTTTATTTCCTCCCCATTGTTGCTGAATAGGACAATGTCATCCGCAAACCGAAGGTTGCTGAGATGATCGCCGTTGATTCTCACTCCTAAGCCTTCCCAGTCTAAGAGCTTGAATACTTCTAAGCATGCTGTCAATAGCATTGGAGAGATTGTGTCTCCTTGCCTGACCCCTTTCTTGATAGGTAACTTTCTATGTTTCTTGTGGAGAACCAAGGCTGCTGGGCAATCCTTGTAGATATTTGGCAAGACATTCATGTATGCCTCCTGTACTCCTTGATTACGCAATGCCTCTATGACTACTGGTATCTCTACTAAATCAAAAGCTTTTTCATATTCTATGAAAGCCATATAAACAGGTTGATTGTACTCTGGAGATTTCGCTATTTCCTAGTTGATGACATGGATATGATCCATCGTAGAACATCCACTCCTGAAGCCAGCCTGTTCTCTTGGTTGTCTAAAGTCAAGTGTTGCCCTGATTCTATTCAAAATTATCTTGGTGAATATCTTATACAATACAGAAAGCAAGCTAATGGGTCTATAATTCTTCAATTCTTTAACGTCTCCCTCCTTATGGATGAGTATAAGGTTGGCGTCCTTACAGCTTTCTGGTAAACTTGAAGTCGGGAGGCATTGCGTATAAAGGGCTGCAAGCTTTTCAAGCAGGATATCTCGTCCATCTTTGATTAAATCGACTGGTATTGCATCTTCTCCGGCAGCTTTTCTTCTGGTCATGTCTTTCAAGGCCCTTCTAACGTAATCGCTATGTGTAGAAGGAGCCTATGCCTGCTGTTCGTCAGTACTTAGAATGAAAGTAGCTGCATTCGAAGTAGTGGTGAAAAGGATAAAGAGCCAATAAGGCTGATGTAAATCTGTCAAAGCACCCAGAAAGAGTCAATCACTGTCACCACTGTCCCTTTCTGTTTGATGTATGTGAGAACGACCAGGCACGTTGTCTGCTGTCTTGACTATCAGTGCCGAAGTGGTATTTTTTTGTAAACCCTGATGAAGACCGGTCCACCGGTCGAAACTGTTGGAAATAAACACTTGTTCTGTTTAGCTTGTAGCATCGCTCAATATATATATATATATATATATATATATATTGGGAGTTCCACCCGAAGGAGAAGCATTGAAAGTGATAGTTTTGTCTAGTGTGGCTCTCGAGCTCATCGCCGCCTGTTCTAACAATAACGTTAGCGCCATTTTAGGACCTACGGTATTCGCTCATCATACCTCTGACGACCGAACATCGTAAGTCTTATAATTGTATCTAGCACCGTGTTTTTTAAAAATCTTTTTTTTTTTAGTTGAGAAGCGTGGCTAGTGTTAGTTGAGTCAAACCACTGAGCGGCACATTCCCAGTAGCCGTTGCCGAAGTTGGTATCAAAGGCAGTGATAGAAGCGCGGCGCACGCCTACTGGCAAATAACGAGTGTCTCTATTTGGAATCAAAAAGGTTAATTCAAGAGTATAGCACAGACCGAGAGGCACATACTCCAAGTAAGCGTGAATGAGATTCATTGAAGAGCGCTACATACTTACGCCACATACCCAGTCCCGCATCTCCAGTGACCTATTATAAAGGCATTCGTACACACTATCACATTTCCAGTCACCCAAATTGGTCCGAATGTACGTTTCAAACCCTGTTTTCTCCGCACAGCAGGCCGACGCGCTACCCATTCGACCAAGGACTACCCAGAATACCAGGTTTGCGGCAAAACGATTAGATTACATTAGATAGATAGATAGATAGATAGATAGATAGATAGATAGATAGATAGATAGATAGATAGATAGATAGATAGATAGATAGATAGATAGATAGATAGATAGATAGATAGATAGATAGATAGATAGATAGATAGATAGTAAGAAATGGCATTGCATGTCAGATTAGTCAATGATTCGCTTGTGCAGGACGTGGCCTCTATGCTCATGATGTTGCTGATGAACCACGTACGCGAGCGAATCGACGGTACTTCGACGGACGCCAAGAACCAGCAATTGATTCGAGACCGTGAAGTTGCTGCCGCCGCGGCGACCGCGGCAGTCGAGGCTGTATCCAAAGCCCAGCTGCCTAAGGAGCCCATGGTGCCTGCTTGGATGTTCCGGGAGATGCTGCCCGGAGCCGGAAAAAAGGGAAGCATCGACTTGGACCGGAAGAAGAAGAAGACCGCAAAGAAGAAGAGGGGAGGAGTCGAGCGTGAGAGCCCTTATCTTCTCCTTCCTAAGACATGGTGAAGACTGAACAGATCATGCGATTCTTTCTTTGAGAGCGTCGACGCTGATGCCTAGCAACACGGGCGTTTGCTCCGACGTCCAGGAATTCATTATTGAGTCCAACCAAGTGATCTGTTCAATTTGCCAATCTCTTGTTTCTTTCATAGTTATTTTTCTATGAACGATTACGAATTCTATTTTTTTTCCTTGGTTTCGCCTTTCTGCATCATTTACCACATATCAGTACTGAAAGTCCATATGATTCCTAATTTTGCCAGTGTTTCTAGATCTTGAAATTACCTTTCCGCATCATTTATTCTGTGTCCGTCCCTAAAGTTTATTTTGGACCATCACTTGAAATATTTCATGCAATTTTTGCAAATCTCCCAAAGCTAGTATCAGTAATATATTTATTTCAATTAAGTTGAATTGTGGGATTTGATATCCGGAAACAGCACAGTACGTTATCAGCACCACGTTATACGAGGAATCCGGATAAATTTCAATCACTTAGCATTCCTTTACCAGCTTCCAAAGCAGGGTACAAAAGCGTTCTTTCATTTGTTTCCATCACAATGCGACCGCCATGGCGGGCAATCGAACACTTCACCTCGTGCTCAGTAACTTGACCTCGTGCACAGGCGTCGTTATACACAAGCGTTGTCCAATAAAGACTCAGACTGATGTTCTGAAATCTTAATTTCTGAAAATTATTCGTTGGTACTTTTACCCCTGTCAATATTCTCCGTAGTAAGTAATGTGCACGCGTCCCACCGTTTCTACCTAGCCTAAATAACATGAGTCAAACCATCTTCGGCCAGCTTCCTACAGATCGTCTCCAATGTGTTAACTACGCATTCTTCTATGTCTTGTTCCATGTCGAAGTAACGTCCTTGTTTTACCATACCTTGTGTTTGGCGCAGCATAGCCTTAGTCGCTCTTGCGGCACTAAACTCTAATTAACTAACTAACTGTTTTACCGTTCTCTAAAGAATCGCAACCGTTCTATTAACCGTCCTTACAGTTCAGATGCGGCACTCTCCGACTTCTTTATATGCCTCACGATAAAAAAGGGCATTTATTTGACACGGAACAAGCTGTAATCAAGATATTGGAGGTGATTTTTAAGCAGGTGGTCAAAAGATGGCTTACATATGTTATCTAAACATGATAGAAATGGCGGGCGCGTGCTTTTTTCACTTACTGGGCACCATATAAGACAGAATAAAAGTGCTGATATATTTTTTTTTTCAAAAATAAAATTTTCAGAGCGTGAGGCTCAGTTTTTACTGAGCAACCCTCGTGTTTACAGCACCACAACAAAGTTATTCACAGCTTTAGCCCCAACAGCTGACATATACAACTTTCTCTTTGTGGTGTGACACGCAAAACATTCGTGGTTTTGCTTTACAGCGTGAGCTCTGCAACATACCTACACTTCAACAGACGTTTACACTGTTTGAGGAGCATCTTGCCTTAAGCAATTACCGCCGTCTGTCTCGCTTGCGTTTCCTGTCTAGGAAACTCTGCGCTCTCTACTTTTCTGCCACGAATGCAATATCACACTGAGAACGCACCTGTCGTTCAAAACCCGGAAATACCGGGCGTGCATCGTTGAAAAAAGAAAAGGCATGCATGATAGATAACCATTGTTCTTTGGCGACCAAATGAGCCCCTGAGTGTGCAAACTTTTCTTATACTATACTGCAGCTATAGTAGTTCCTAAAAAGGTTTGCATTTGAATTCCTTCAATTTGACGCTGTCTCTATAACGGTGCGTCCACACTAGCGGGAAAAGCACACGCGGCATGCCGCAGACGGCAGAACGCGCCAACATTGGCGTGTCTGCACTTCCGGGCGCCTTTACTGCCACGACAAGCAAGTTATTTGCTCTGAGCTGGAATCACTGCGGATGAGGTCAGCAACGCAGAGCGAAAGGGGTATGATTCTTTGCGACGTTTGGCAGCGTAAATGAATCGGTGGGTCCCTCATTGATCTCCCGTATTGGCGGCGAGCGACATGCGGAAAGCAATGACTCGGACATCCATTCGCTCAGCGACAGGAAAATTTTGCCGCTAGCCTACATGTTCTCGCAGCACGCACCCGCGACATTACGCACGCCCTTTTCGCGCAAGTGTGGATGTACCTTAAATCAAAATTTGTGGCGATCTTTTGATGCGCCCCCTCTACTAATAAATATATACTGCCGAACGTAATCGTTGATTCTGTGCTATATTCTGCGCATCGTTATCTGAAATTGTCCTCATTGTGCTGAATGGGAGAGGTAATTTTTTAGGCTGTTTGATTTTGCAAGTCAACCAGCCATCTTCACTTATAAGGAGAAAATATAGTTTACTTTTGTCTTTCGGATGCCAGCACGGATTTAAGATATTGGCAGTATACTTTTTTTTGACCTCTTATTGATAAAGTGAGAAATCGAGGGGCTTGCGTCGTCCTCACCCTGAAAACGAACTCTCTGCGTTATATATGCTTTGGAAGCATTTGCTTCTTTGCCCTGTAATCACAATCAAGTAAAAATGTTGTACCGACCAAGTTAAGTATTAGTAACACATTACCATACCTATTGCTGTCGTTTTCGCAGTGGGGGCTCATGCATAATTTGGCTCACAATAATAAAGCAAGCTTGTAAACATTTTATCATTTTAGCAGCTCTCAGCAGCTAAATGTTCATTACGTTTTTACAACATTTCAAGCTATTGCAGTGCTCGTGCAACCTAGCGCGTGAGCGCAACAACTCTATGAAATGAGCCACCGGCTCTAATCCTCCCTTGAATAGCAAGAAGTTCAGAAGCTGTAGGACACGCAAGGAAATTAGCGTAAGCGTGACGAGAGATTAAGCGAACATGCTGGCGCCATTCGTATAGTTGCTTATGATTCAATGAATAAGTAATTTGTGGGTCACCGATACATCTGTGCCTCTGGATCTAAATCTAAATGATCTTAAGCTTTAACTATAGAGATGATTCAGCTGCTTTTTTTTTGGTTATGGTTTCATGTTTCTTATATATCTCCTAATAAAGAGAGTGTGGGTGACGTCCGGGTGGCGCATGCGCACAATCATTGTGTATTACTTGTTGTACCTTCAGTATTTCGGTACTATTTTGTAGTCTATTCACGTGTTCTCTGTACTCACGTGTTCAGTGTTCCTTCTTTACCTTGTATTTCGTGCAGCTTGCCTTGTTCAAAAGGAACCAGTACCAACTCACCCAGTCCGTTAATGATGTTCATTCCTAATTGTTAAACAATTCACCCTGTTGCCCAGTTGCACCTCCGGAGACCCCAGCACACCAGCTACCACCGCCGCCCCTTGTTCTGCCATTCCCAGTGCAAGATGCGCCCACCGAGGCTCTGCCTCCTTTACAAATCACCAAGATCCCCGACGAGTCGCCGAAGGTTTCTCCTGAGCAGGAGAAGGAGCCTAAGGAGCGCTCGCCAGATGAGTCAGTTGTAGACATAGCGAATTCCCGTTTCTTAAATCGTGAACTAGGTATTATCTGACAGGAGAGAAGGGAACCCTAAGAGCATTCGCCAGATGAGCCATGTGTAGAAAAAGCAAAACATATAGTTTATTGCATCATTAAATGAGTGCGATACGGTTGGTTGTTGCTTCAGATATGGCACAAAATGACTGCGATATATCGACTATCGGTGCAGGCTGAGCTGCCCGTACTCTCATCCCGCACTATTATTCCATGTGTTCTAGAATGAGTGCTAAACATTCATTTTTAAACAGCACCACAAAAACACGAACTAGGGAGAACACGGGCACGAGCGCTGACTGCCAACAACATGGTTATTGAAGCGTGCGGAAATATATACTATTTTCAACTGGCTGAAAGAGAGAAAAAAAAGAGAAAGGGAAGGCGAGTCATTGTGTGGCAACTCTAGCTGCGCATGCGTCAAAAACATACAACCATACACATGCAACAATACACATAGTGGACACAGGCCACAATGATTAACTTCTAAGTAACTTAAGTTCCTTATCGAAAAGAGCTGTAGAAGGGGCACTTATATATAAGGGCACATTATATAGGGGCACTTTTATCGCAACGAGCTGAAAGAGAGAAAAAAGAAAGAAAAAAGGGTAGCATCAAAAATAAATCTATACAAATCTAACAACACACATTGTAAACACAGGCCAAACTGATTAATTTTTATAGGAACTGAACTTCACTGAACTTCCTTATCGCAAAGCGTTAAAGAAGGGGCACTTATACAAGTGGCTCCTAAGTGATACATTGAAAAGGCCTCACAGATTTCCCTGGCCATCTGATCGCTGTACCTTCTCAACACACGTGTGTCATCTAAGGGGGGTGAACAGCCACACTTTGCCTAATGAGCAGCCAGATTACTACCAGTCTTAACCTTGACACATTACACATGCTCATGCAAACGTTCATTAAGACAACGTCCCGTTTGCCCTATGTAAGTGCAGCTGCAGGAGGTGGGAATGGAATACACTACGTTGTTATTGCAATCTACAGGCTTGGCGACGTGTTGCTTATTGCACAGTCCAGGTGTTCTGCGGCCCTCGTTGACGGTTCCTGCGCAGCCTTCCCAACTTGTTAGGTGCGGTAAACACCACCTTTGCACCAGCCCGGCCTGCGGCTTTCTTGATGCGATGGGACACACCATGTATATACGGGATCGCAACAGTATTGGTTAAGCCCTAGCTCAAGCACTTCGCGCGGTTTCTTGGGGGAACGAACCTCTTGCAATAAAACTCCCGTCAAGGATGACAGCAGTTGTACTGTATAGCCACTTGCCTTAAGCCGCGGGACTTGATTGGTGAAGCTGCTGGACATCACGTGGGGGCAAGAGCGAACGACAGCATTTCTGAGGGCCCCTATAGGGCGATGGAGCACTTCACCACTTTTGAATGATTGGATGTGTAGGGGAGAAGGTGTTCTTTGCGCCCGTTCAATAAAAGTGCCCCTATACAGTGTGCCCTTATATAGAAGTGCCCCTTCTACAGCTCTTTTCGATAAGGAACTTAAGTTCCTTAGAAGTTAATCATTGTGGCCTGTGTCCACTATGTGTATTGTTGCATGTGTATAGTTGTATGTTTTTGACGCATGCGCAGCTAGAGTTGCCAGACAATAACTCGCCTACCCTTTCTCTTTTTTTTTTCTCTCTTTCAGCCAGTTGAGAATAGTATATATTTGCGCAGGCTTCAATACAGATGTTGTTGGCAGTCAGCGCTCGTCCCGTGTTCTCCCTTGTCCGTGTTTTTTGGCGCTGTTTTAAAATGAATGATCGGTACCAATTAGCTCGCACCCAAACCCTTATGAGTGTTAAACATGCTTACGTACTGATTTTACTGGAGACGTGTGAAGAGCAGTACCTACATATACGCTATGTCAGACATAACAAAGCAAAGTAACATGGGCGCCATACTTCTGCAAACGTTCTTAACTTTGATAAAGGGAACCGATGGCTTGTGCTACACCAGAGTTATTTTAGAAATTAGCAGCCAGCGCACCTTCATTAAGCAACATACCTCACTACCAATAAACCTCAAGGTATGCAGAACCATCAGTCCGACCGTGAACGCTTTTTGTCGCAGCGGTAGCGGTCAAAGTGCTCGTCGTCAAATATTAGTTGAAGTAGTCGTTCATACTCAGTTAGATGGTGTTCAACACGTGAATGAAACAGTGGAAATCGCACACATACGAGAAGTCTTTGTTAAAGTGCCAAAACACCAGGAATTAGTTAAACGTCTCTAAAACTGTGTGTGACCACTGGCTCACGCCCTTTGCTTCTCTGGTGTCCTATGAGAACAATTAATTAGGGACCCTGACCAGGTTTGGTCATTTTGAACTGACAGGTGCAGTGCATACAATGCACGCTAACGATCGTGCCGGCAAAGGAATAATTACACCACTACGCACTGCGAAAAGAGCTGTACTTAATTTCCGACCAAAAGCCGTTTGCCCTTCTCCTCACGAGCACCACGCTCCCAGCCGGAGAGTCGACGTATACGCACAAGTGCGCCTACGTACATGCCAGTGCTGTGACGTCGCTCAGTGACACGTGATTTTGAGAAATTTTCAAGGCAACATCAGTTATTTGTTAAAATCTGTCGCTTCAGTAGACTGAATAATGTTTAGAAAAATAACAAAACCTACACGCCGAATGTCTGGGTGTCTTTTTTTTACTTCGTACCATAGCAAGAGAGATGTACTTCTTCTTCGTCTGTTTGTTCCCATGTCGTGCAGTCGCACGTGCAGAGAGCGAAGGTACGTCATTTGCTACCGTGTTCCAGCGGGCGATCATGCTTTGTGATCCGCTTGAGTCTGCCTCAGTGTTCGAGTAGCCCTGACTTTAGCGTTAGTCAGGTGTTCTCCAGCACTACGTGCAAAATCGTGTTTCATGATCAAAAGTGGCGGGGAACCCGAATCTTTCTGGCAACCCTAATCTATAGACGTCATTTCTGGACCCTACGTGTCGGACGCGGGGGCGCCACAGCCACGAAACCGTCACATTTCTGGAATAAATTTCACGCGTAACGGATGTTTCACATGGCGCGATTGCGGCGGAAGAAAATTGTTCTGCCACGCACGTCGCAGAGCGATTTTGCTTACAGCTTTCACATGCGTCTGCGACAGCACGATTTCCGTCGCAGCGACGCCGAAGGTCGCCCCCTATCACGAAACATCCAAGCCTGCATCGCTAAATAAAAACAACGTGGAAAGTAGCCAAATATTTACATTTTCTTCATATTAGTTGAAAATTTAACGAGTACACCATTCCACCATTTTAATGTCTTGCGACTTTACGATCGCTTAGTCTGCAGCCACGGCGAATGAATCGCTGCACAACACCGCAAGTGGGAGCGTGCGGCTAGTGCGGCATCGGCGCGGTGGTTTCGTTTAGTACACTCTAGTGTCGTTGTTGCGGTAATATATCGAAGCCACAACTCTTCTCCTGGAGGAGTATTTGCTTCTGCAGAAGAAGAAGCTACCATTTGAATGTGCAGACACCTGGCACAATTTGTAGCGATGAAGAGGTTCACGACGGTGACGATCAAGTGGATACAGGCCGTGTGTTACAGGAACATGCCTCACTACCAATAAACCTCGAGATATGCAGACCCATCAGTCCGACCGTGAACGCTTTTGGTCGCAGAGGTAGCGGTCAAAGTGCTCGTCGTCGAATATTAGTTGAAGTAGTCGTTCACACTCAGTTAGATGGTGTAATCACGTGACTGAAGCAGTGGTGTCTGCTCCCGACCTGGATAGCGTGCAACGTCTCGTTTTAAGCGAATTCTGTTAGCTGCAGAAGAGAAAAATTGTTCATGAAGTTCCTGAGCCACGGGCGCTGGTGGATACGCCCTGTTAAAACATCATTGAAACTGGTCCGCGACATCGATCCGCTGAGCTTCCAAGACGCGGTAAAACACGAAAGCGCCTATTTCGACGGCGCTTGCTGCCACGTCACACGTTGCCCCGCCCACATCGCGCCGATCGCTGCGACTCAGCGACGGCGCGACCAAAATATTGGAATCCCGTCGCGGAGAGCCCTCGACGTCGCGGCGGTCACTGCGCGACGGAATTCGCCTGTGTTGCTGATTGAAAATCGCGCCATGTGAAACAGCCTTGAGTCTCATAACCACTGCTTAAGACAAGCTTAAATTAAATGGATTATTCCTGCTATGGCTGAGTGAGCTATCTCGAACACGACCATTCCCGCTCGGTTCCACAAGCGTACAGCCGAGCTATGCCTTTCTGGACGTCCACAGAGGCAAATGTAGCTCCAATTGCGTCATAGGTGGCTCTACACTGGCGCCACCTGTACACGTGACCCATGCATGATCAAGTAATGGCTTCCTTGTTCTACACGACAATACCGAAGGAGGGTGCAAAGATAGTATGGTTGCAAATATACAGGGCGTTTCACTTAATTTTAGCCAAACTTTAAAAATATGCAAATGCCACGTACCTGGACAGAACCAAGGTAATGTTGTTTACCGTCGCTTGCAGATACTCAGATTATTTTCGGAATTTCGCCTAATGAGATAATTAGTCCTAAATAATTATTCAGCTTCTCAGTTATTTTAGTTAGATGAAAAGTGTCAATGAGAAGATTGTAGAGCAACATGAGAAACTCCCGATACAGCTTTCTGTTGCTCAATACGTGCTACATAAAAGTGTTTTTCCGAGCGTGAAATATGCCGCGAATACACGCATAACTGCCGCGCGACTGGCCGCATTGAGCCACTTTGCAGTTTATTCGCGGGCATCTTACTCAACTAAAATTTCGTCTTGCAGACGTCCGCTCGTCTGTTCGACCCTTTAAGATTCGCAGCTCCATTTCTATTTCGCGGAAAGACCCTCAGTTCAGCTCATTTAGTTAATTGTAAATGACTCGGATAAGGATAATGTGTCGAAACATGCCCAAGAATGTAATGCATAGCGGAAAGAAGTCACTGATATTAACACTCGTCTAGTTCCGAGGCTGTGTTTTCACGTTAGCTATTTATAGGCATATGATCTGCATGTTTCTACGGACACAAGTAACACAGCTTATGGTGATGTGTCTTACTTAAGGCAAGAAAATGAAGAATTCTCTGTGCGGATGCTCGTGGCAAAAGCCCCAATAGCTCCACTCAAACAGCTTTCACTTCGGCGACTCGAGCATTTTTGAGCTTCTTATTCCGCCTGTCGAGCTTACTCGCATTACTGGATGCCTGACTTGCGAAGTTCGTAACTGAGACAGTTCCTTCTTCCATGTGCTACTTTTGCATACAATGAACAATCGCTCTCGGTAAGATTCAAAGTGCAGCTACGGGGGGGGGGGGGGGGGGGGGGCAACAAACAGTGAAAATCCGAGCCACTGAGATTCGAGAGATTATCGAGTTGTCTTACTTGAACCACTGTTCCAGTAAAAAAAGTCCTGTGGACTTAGTTGATCGGGCACTTCTCTCCGGTCATCTGCTTTCTAGCGAGATTTGGTGGCGAAGACCGGCTTTGTGAGACTCGCGTGAAGAATGGCCCAAGCAAGTGGACTGGCAGTCCCAACATTGTAGAAGGCGAGGCGTTAGAAGTGGGCACCTTTAGATTCCCTGCTTCATTTACCTCGGTGCCACAGTCTTCGACTTGGCTAGGCACACTTACTGATTACGAGTACTACGAGTCAGAACATGGGATAGTGATGTTCTTCTCACACTGTAGCGGCCCGCCAACCTCTATAAAACCTCTTGCGACGTAGTAGCACTACCGCTTCTGAGAAGTACTGGGTTTCCGTCACTCAGAAGCAGGCATTCAGCCTTCAATCACCAACCGTCCCGAGCACGAAGTGTTCTTATACACAACCCAACTCCCTTTTCTACGACGGCACTCAAAGTTATCTCGAGGCAGCCCTGCGAGGAAGTCATTAAAACACTTACAGTACAATAAATGTGGTTCACTTGTAACTCATTCTGCGGGCTTAACTGTTTGTCTTATAACTAAATACATTCCAGTGAACTTTCACATCTCCAAAATAGTACGTTCACACTGACCAGGCACAAACAATGTAAAGTTGTTTCACCATGATTTGAACTTGCACGCGACACAAGCTTATTCTATGTGGGAGTATGTATGTACAATAACTCTGCAGAATGGATTACACCGTGGAAGTCAGGAACTCCCACAAAAAGGCGCTCCGCTACCATTGAGATGTTTATTTTTTTTAGAATGTAAGGCCAACCGCTGTAACACCACAAATGGTAACGGGGCTTTCTTATTGGGGCCTTCTTATTTATATATTCCTTCGATTGCAGGGAAGAGACCCCATCTGGAACTTACCGTGTAGCCGTACCGTTCTGTGACCGATGTTGCTGCTACATAATTGTGATCCTGTTACTCGGCGCTGTGCTGGCGGTCAACCTCGCCTTTCTCATAGCCCCTGAAGATGTAACCAATTTTCTATGTAAGTAAACCGGAACTTGACATTCATTATTTCCCGACACTTGGGTCCCAAAAGCCTTACGCTATATGGTGTTATGAAACAGCCCACTAACCCTCTATAGCTGGCACAGGCTTTCCTACGCAGCTGAAAAGGTTGTTTAATCCATGAATTTGGGTTCTCCTACATCAGCTCGACGCATGATTCATATTATAGTTAAAAACGTCAAGTGCACGAACCTACAGTCAACGACGGGACCAAAGGCTTCTTTTTTTTTCTTGGCAAACTTGGGTAGTAATAACTTGCCACCGTAAGCTTTCTGTTGTCACATGCGCCTTCACAATTCCTATCAAAGGCTCTATAGAAGCAAGTGCAACAATATTACTCTCTGTGACACATTTCAACATAAGGTACATACTTCCATGGGTAGCTAACTAATGGCTGCATAAAATTCTGCCACCTAAATTTTGGACCACGCAAGAACCCCACTAGGTTAAGACCCTGCCTCATTTAGTAGTAAAATGAGATTTAGTTTATTGTTTGGAAATCTTCATGCCCGGCCGTTAAGTCAGGTTACAAGAATTCTCTTCTATGGTTGGTTGCCGCTGCAGGCGAGCTGGGTCTTGAGGAACGCAAGAACGACTCTAAAAATGCCCGGCTCTACGACATGGACGCAGACAACGACACCGAAGTGGAGACTTTGCGTCAAAGTTCCGGCCTCTGGCGGATTAGTGGGAGGAACGACAAAAGCATATTCGACATCGAGGAGGCCGAGCACGAAGACGAGCCGCCGCCCATTCCGCACAGTGACGTATTCGAGTCGGAAGAGCAGCCGTCAGTCGCTCACGCTGCCACTGAAGCGTCGTCGTCAGGGGTTGTCGAAGCCCCTTTTGCGGAGAAGGAACGTTGCTCACGCGGTAATGTACCCAAAGTTAAGGAATATCACTAATCTAAGCCGAAAAGCCGAACAAAACACGTCCCTTTTGACAACAGCATGTTCTAATCACGTTAACGTTTACAGTGGTCTCCGGTTTTGATAACATTGCGATAGCAACTATGCCAATGCTCCAAGCACCGCCGCCCCTCTGTTGTACCCCATAGAATTTCGAACAATAATTACTAGAGGGAATTCTAGCGCTGTGATCGTTCAGCCAACATGGGAATGATGGTTAGATTACGGATTTGTCTGATCTTCGTGCTTATGACTTCAGACGTTCCTGTGGCTTCGTTTGTTTCTTATGCTTTATCTGTTATAACTGGCCTAAATTTGAAAGTAATCTATACTTCTTTAAATTCAGAAGGCAATAAGACTCTCAGAACACGAATAATCGTTGATAATGGTAGATTGTACCACTTGTCCGTCCGTGCGGGGTATAATGGCTTGAATATCGGGATTCTGTGCTAGAGGTCCTATGTTGGAATCCTGCCATCAGACATTTTTTTTACAATTGTTTAAGCAAACAATTACAAAGTTTAAGCAAACTCAGGAACAAGCCATCATTCCCATCCTGGCTGAATTGCCCTGCTTTTAGCACCCTTAGACACTAGCGCCGGATTTCCCTCTAGTAGTGACTGTATGAAACTTTATGATGTATCCGTCGCGCTGTCCGCGGCAATAGTGACAGAGCACGGGCCATGCAGCCGATTGCAGTATGCCACGGGATCAGCATTGTGTGCGAGGAAAGGCGTGCCACGGAGTCAGCTAGGAATGCGCACTGTCTTGCCATTCGTTTAGCGTTGCAGTTCATGTGATCTCATGAGCTTCGGAGAAGCGGCACAGTAGACAGATTTAGTATAGTGGGCGCAAGACCCTTGCGCACGCAAGGGATATAAAGTATTGGGTACGGAATGCGCATGCGCAGAACGCCTTAAGGAGCTTGGAAGGGCCGTAATTTGGCAGCGCTGCTTTTTTCGATGCTATTGCATTCCTCGCTTTTCACGCTTCGTCAGTGGTCAGAACGACGCCCCGCCCAATTTATCAGCGAGATCAGCCATCGTCGCAGCAATACAAACGGTGAAATGACTTTTCGGGATTAGAGGACCAAGTATCGTCTTTTTTTTTTGTCTTTAATATTGTGACTGGCTGTCTGTACTGACGCTATCAGGCCCATGGAGAAAAGAAAGAAGAAACAGTCAACTAAGGGTCGACCCTAAAAAGAGCACAGTCAGCTAAGACGTTGCGCTGCTGAGCACGAGACCACGGGATCGAATCCCGGCCGCGGCAGCCCAGGTGGTCAAAATTAATCCGGAGCCCTCCGCTATGGCGTGCCTCATAATCAGAACTGGTTTTGGCACGTAAAATCTAAGAAAGAAGAAGACCCTAAAACGAAAATGCATATTGGGGTGGTTCAAATGACTCGATGAGTACATATTGATTATGTATCTTTCAGTCTGTCTTTCATAATCATTGCTCGCTCATTTCATATAGTGTTCGCATCGTATTTCGCGCCGAGTTAAGTCGACCATCTCTTCTTCTGCATTGACATTTCATTAACACTATCTTCTGTTTTTGGCTGGGATTCAACGTTGTCAAGTAACGCTCCCTCCTGTAGTTAGGCATGCGCCGAGGCCGGGCGTGCGGCGCACATCTTGCCCACGGTGTAAGATACACTCTTTAGGTGGGCTAACTTCTCGGCTTGCTTGCGAGTTGCGATCGACCAGATAAAGAACGTAGGAATGGCGGGCGCCGATAGACGCGGTGACGGTAGGGCATACCTATCGTAGGAACGACGCAACTTCAGTTAGAACGCAGGCGAGACCTTGCGCTGACAAGGAAGCTGCATTACAGAGGGCCGCCACACCCTCCAGCGTCAGCTAGCCAAGACGCAAGTGTTCCTCCAGACCAGGCACACGGCTTATGCAACACACTGTGGTGCCCCATCCTGACGAACGGGTGGAGATGCACCTGTGACTGGACCGACTAGCCGGGCTTCGCTTGGATTACAGGAGCACGCTTCTCCCGCCCGTAGCGTGGAAGTACAAGCCACAGCGCGTGCATGCCCTCGCCCCCACGCTTTCCCCCCTCACCGCGGTGACCTACTTTCGCGCGTCACTCAATCATTTCACATTTCCCGCGAAGCACCGGTTGCTTTACCAACGGGAGATAAAAACCAATAAAACTATTTCTGTCAAGAAGTTGCGTCGTCCCACCGATAGATATCCGCTGCCGTCAAAGGGCCGATAGACGCGCGCCGCTACTACTTTATCTGGTCGATCACTTCTCACGAGTGTCCTCCCCTGAAAAGTATATATCTAACACCACGCTCTTGCCTTTACTACGACACGATGGCGTGACCATGGTAGAATCCCCTGTATTCCCTTGGATTCTCTTCTTGTTTATTTATCTTTTATCCGGACATTAAGGTTGTCACTTGAAACTTCCTGCTAAATGGCCTTCTTCATGTTCAGGAGTAACAAAAGACGCCACTGGTTGCCGTGGCAGTGTTTTGCGTTCGAAATACCAGATGGCGCCACTGCGCGTTTAGCGTTGGCGATCCATTCACCAAGCAGAGCTCTTTACTTAATGTGCCTCCGTGGACATCACATGTGCATGCCTTCGAGGACATGCACATAGCGTGGCCGTAGTCGTTTCCCGTGCGCCTACGCAAGCAGACGAAATGCTAAACTAACAGTTTCAAGGGAACTTGCAGGGGGACTCGGGTAGTGCAAGCATGAAACGCTCTCTCTCGGACAAGGACGCGAGCGCTCGCCACTTTCGGCACTTTTATCCGTTCTTTTTTTTTTCTTTATTGCGATAGGAATTATATCGACACTCCAGGCGCATTCCTGCCGTCGCCATCGCCGTGAGGTTCCGTATAATGCCCAAGGGTGATAAAATCGTCGCCGCGCGCCGTATGCTGTATGGGCGAGTAAAATCGTGCGACGGTGAGCCGGCGATCGCGGCTCAATCTCGCGCACGCAAGGGAAGGAAGCACTGAGGAACCGCGCTGTCTCCCGTTGCGCGCAAGGCTCCGGGGTGAGGGTAGGGGAGGAGGGCGTTCTACTCCGGGCGGCCAGAGCGGCCGCGCGCGCCCGCCGGGGCCGCCAGGCTCCGGGTGGAGGGTAGGGAGAGGGGCGCGTTCTACTTCGGGCGGCCCGTGCAGCCGCTGTGTCTAAAAAGCCATCTGCGACGGGGACAGAGTCCGCCTTGCGCTTTGTCCCCTAAAGCGGTTCCTCAGGACCACAAATAAAGTTCTTTGTCTGTCTGTCTGTCTGTCTGTCTCCGCAGCATAGTTCGCGTTGATGCGAGCGGCTGTACGAAGACCAATTCGCTCGTTGCTGCGGCCGCGTTTCCACATACCAGCGTTTTGACAGCGAATTTCCGGGGTCATCGAGTGAGATGTGTTCGTCTTTGCTTGTGCGCGCGCGACACCACGATTGTCAATGTACATAGTATGCCTATGTTTACTACTTTACACAGCTGATAAAACGGTTATCCTTACTTCGTATAGCTGTTCATTAAATAGCTATCGCAATCGATGCTTTGCCTATGGGGCAAAACGGCGACATTTCTCGATTTGTTACTGCGATATCAATTATATGGACACTCCAGGCGCATCTCCGCCGTCTGCGTCAGCGTTCCATGGGGTTCCGTATGAAATCCAAGTGCGATATCATGGCCGCGCGTCGTATGCTGTATGTTCGAGTGAACGCGTGCGAGGGTGAGCCGACGGTGGTGGCTCGATTTTGCAGGCGCAAGGGAGGAAGATGGTGACGAAGCGCGCCGTCTTCCATCGCGCGATAGGTACCGAGTGCGGGGGCGTTCTACTCCGGTGGTGGCTTTGTACGGTGCGGCCAAGCGCGGCCGAGCGAGCCCTATCTTGAAAGCGATCTAGTTTGAAGTTTATTTAACGCAACCAATAAAATGTATACATACATATATGTATCTATATACAATAATATATACTATATGTATACTATAATACTAATGTAATAATATTAATATATATATATAATACACATATGCATGTGCATAATAGAGGCGTACTCTGTTCCCATCTACGATGGGAACAGAGAGCGCCTAGTGCTGATAGCTTCGTGGGCGCTGTGTTCGCCCCGCTTAGTTCGCGCTTAAGTGAGAGGCTGCTCGAAGGTCAATTTGAGCTCTCCTACGGTTGCGCTTCCTCACGCCAGCGTTTTGACTGCGAGAGCCCGCGGTCATGGAGTGAGCTGTGTTCATGTTTACTTGTACGCGCGTTACACCGTGCCCGTTAAGTTGTAAGTGTTTACAAGTTTGTATGGCCGATAATATTACTATCTTTACTTCGTATAGATATCTAATAATTTTCTATCGCAGTAGATGCTTCCTCTTTCGGGCGAAACTGCGACATTTTTGTTCCAAGGTATTTAGCATGAACATTTCAAGTCCTACGCGAATTTCGCAATTTGAGGCAGCAGTCCGGACACAAAGGCACACTTGCGTATGACGCATCGGATGGCGTGCCAAAGGCAGAAGCCATTCTTGTTTTTGCCAAGCGAGACCAGGAACGCGACTGCTATCTGAACCGCGAAGCTTCCACACTAGCATGCTAAACGGAATCAGTGACGTCTCATGCAGGGTTCATCTTTGTGCCGAGACTGCCATTACGGAATGCAAAATCAGCGTAGCGAGTGCCAACTTTATGAATGAATACCTCGAAACACAAGCGCTCTAGCAGTACCCAAGAAAATGAATTTGTCTTCGGATATGATTGTCTACTATTGCCTATTTTATTATTTCTTACCTTATCCGCTGAATTAAAGAGTTAGTCTGTCTACAAAAGCGCAAAAAACCACCTGTGATAGCAGCTAGCATTCCTTTATGATAAACTAACTTACAGTTCCAGTTTAAAGAAAGCGTATACACTTCAGCACAATGATTTGCACGAGAGTAGAACGCCGCGTGAGCTAGAATACGCTCATGATGTACCAGCGCAAAGAAAATGTACAGACAAGAATAGAAGGGAGGACACGATTGTTGTCTTTCAACTGAAAGTAAATGTTCATAGCTATTATCATGATCGATAACATGGCTATTTCTATAACATGGCTATTTCTACAGCGGGATAACGTGCATCGACGGTTAGGTGTCTTAAAGATGTAAGGCTAGGAATGCCGAGTGATAGTATAACTACATATGGCAACTGCACTTATGCACGAATTTTTAGGAAACTGCTCACGCGGTGAAAAGGAGGAACCCTTAATCGAAAGGGAGACGCAACAATACCCAAAGCCTACCGTCTCGACGTCGTACTTGGAACACGACGACTGGTTCCGTGTTGCCTGGGACTCCCTCATGATTACCGACAAACCTGCCGAGCTTGACGACCAGTCCGGCAGTTTCCTCGATAGAGCATTGCTCAGGCACCTAAGCGCCAGGAGGACCATTTGGCTTGCACCTAGTACAAGTAAGTCATGCATGTGTGTTGTTTGAATAGTTGTGGGGAGCACGAGTTCGCGCGTAAACCATTGCCGTCCACGGCAGCCGCATTTAATGGAGGCGAAACAATAAGACGCTCGTGTACTTCGATTTAGGTGCACGTTAGATAAAACTTAATGTGGTCAAAGTAATCCGATGCCCTTCAGTAGGTCATTTCTCATAGCCCCAGAGTTGCTTTAGGACATTAAGCTCAATCAATCAATCAATAATCAAATTATTCAATCCATCAGTCAATCAATCAATCAATCTTTCTGTCTATCTATCAGCACTAGTGATGGCGTTTGTGATGTTGAACCGAAAATGTCGAGGTCGCGGGTACGAATCCCGGCCACGGCGGCCGCATTTAGAGGGGGGCAAAATGCGAGAACACCTGAGTACTTGGATTTAGGTGCACGTTAAAGAAATCCAGGTGGTACAAATTTTCCGAAGTCCCCCACTATGACATGCCTCATAATCAGATCTTGGTTTTGGCACTTAAAACCCCATAATGAAAAAAATGTGAGATCATTTTATCTAGTTGGTAGTGGTTTATCTTCAGAAGGATCAGCTAGCTTTCACAAAAACATCGCTCAAAGTGAAGCGCTAGATGAGAAAAAGTTGGATTTTCGATTACTTCAAAAATATAATTGGGAAACATGCCTTGCGCATGTGGTAATAGACAGGGCACACGACACTTTTCTTCGTATCTTTACGGAAATGGTCGAATTTGTAAGGAAACCACAGTTAAGCACCGAAAGCAGGAACGCCCTTTGAATAACAAAAAGGTCTTAGCAGCTAACACCTAGGAATGTTGCACTCTACGCCGAATAAGCTCGTGACAAGGCATGTAGGTTAAATCATGCTTAAAGGTGAAAACATTTTTGTTTGAAATTGCAACAGTCACGGTTGAGTTCCTTAAAAACCTTGATGGCGGTTACTGAGGTCAGAGATTCCACATCTGAGAGCATGCTTGGAGTAATTAATAATAACTTCGGAGTTGCATGAGTAACTCTGGCTGTCTAGTTTAACTCAATATTTTGCTACGGCAAGTTATTCCACGAACATCGAAACTAGAACATTTACCTTTACCCAGCCTGTTCCTGATTTAGTATTTTACCACCGTGTACTGAAGACGACATCCAGTGTATCCTGTTCAGCTTCAACCGTAGCCCCGGAGATTGATGGTACTTGGCCCGAAGGGTAGGCGAATGCATGCTAAAACATTATGTTCTACAAATAAGGCTATGTTCAAACTCTATAGTCATTGATAATTACGTTTATCTCAATAATTTTCAACGTCATAAATATTACTCAGTGCGCAAATTTAGTACGGCGGACATCAAGGCGCAACAGTTTCCTCACTGCCTCCAGAATGATTGTTGAAGATGTTTACGGTATTGGTTTTCAAGCTAAAACATGTCGCCTAGTGTCCAATTTGATGATAACCACATTGAAGGAGCGAGTTTAGTTTAGTTTTCTCCTTCGCACTGTAGCATTTAGCTATTATTACTCGTTTATTGCTTAATTTCTGTAGCTCTTCATGCAAGCCTCACATTGTTCAAACTAGGCTAGTGCTGGTATGCTATACGACAATAACATGTCATTCAGAGTGTTGACCTGGGCCACACGTTGCTAAATACTATAATGAGAAGAATCTGAAACGTACCTGAACTCTCTATACGCCGAAAACATCACGTCACAGTATTTTACAGCGGAGCTGTTAAAGCCTCGCTAGGTTGGTCTTGTCGTGCGCAGCATCGCCGAGCTAGGAGAGAGTGAAAGCAGAGCATACGAGGAGAGCCAGTGCAGAGAGCGAAAGAGACAGAGAGTGAGAGAAAGAAAGAAAAAATAAAACGAAAAAAAAACTTGCTTGGCGAGGCGGCATACAAACCCGGGTAACCACGTTCCGAAGACGAGCGTCATAACCACTGCGGTATACACCCACGCTTGCAGAACATGCACTTCATCGTCATCGTCATCATCATCATCATCATCATCAGCCTAAATGTATGTCCACTGCAGGACGAAAGCCTCTTCCTGCGATCTCCAATAACCACTGTCTTCCGCTAGCTGATTCCAACTTGCGCCTGCAAATTTCGTAACATCATCACCTTAGCTAGTTTTCTGCAATCCTCGACTGCGCTTCCCTTCTCTTGGTATCCATTCTGTAACCCTAATGGTCCACCGGTTATCCATCCTACCCATTGCATGGCCTGCCCAGCTCCATTTTTTCCTCTTAATGTCAACTAGAATATCAGCTATCCCCGTTTACTCTCTCATCCACACCGCGCTCTTCCTTTTTCTTGTCATTAGGCTTAACAATTTTCGTTCCGTCGCTCTTTGTGCGGTCCTTAACTTGTTCTCGAGCTTCTCTGTTAACCTCCAAGTTTCTGCCCCAGATGTTAGCACCGGTAGAATGCAATGATTGTATACTTTTATTTTCAATGACAGTGGTAAGCTCCCAGTCAGGATTCGGCAATGCCTGCCGTAGGCACTCCAACCTAACTTTATTCTTCTGTAAGTTTCTTTCTCGTGATCAGGGTCCCCTATGAGTAATTTACCTAGATAAACGTACACTTTTATATACTCTAGAGGCTGACTGGCGATCCTGAATTCTTGTTCCCATTGCCAGACAAATGAACAATACCTTTGACTTCGGCATATTAATCTTCAACACCAATCTTACGCTTTCTCGGGTAAGGTTCTCAGTCATTTGTTGCAATTCGTCCCCATTGTTGCTAAATAGGACCATGTCATCCGCAAACCGAAGATTGCTGAGATATTCGCCGTTGATCCTCACTCCTAAGTCTTCCCAGTCTAAGAGCTTGAATACTTCTTCTAAGCATGCAGTGAATAGCATTGGAGAAATTGTGTCTCCTTGCCTGACCCCATTCTTGATAGGTAACATTCTACTTCTCTTGTGGAGAACCCAGGTAGCTGTGGAATCCTTGTAGATATTTGCGAAGACTATTCACGTATGCCTCCTGTACTCCTTGATTACGCAATGCCTCTATGACTGCTGGTATCTCTACCGAATCAAATGCCTTTTCATAATCTATGAAAGCCATATAGAGAGGTTGATTGTGCTCCGCACATTTGTCGATTACCTGATTGAGGACATGTATATGATCCATAGTAGAATATCTCATCTTGAAGCCAGCCTGTTCTCTTCGTTGACTGAAGTGAAGCGTTGCCCTTATTATATTGGAAATTATCTTGGTCAATTTTTATACAATACTGAAAGCAAGCTAAGGGGTCTATAATTATTCAATTTTTCTCCTTAGGATTATTATAATGATGGCGTTCTTTCAGCTCTCTGGTACACTTGAAGTGGTGAGACATTGCGTACAAGGGCCGCAAGCTTTTCAAGCATGATATCTGCATGCTGATATCTGTCCATCTTTGATTAAATCGACTGTTATTCCATTTTCTGCAGCGCCTTTTCCCCTGGCCATATTTTTCAAGGCCCTTCAAACTTCATCGCTAGTTATAGAAGGGGATTCTCTATTCTGCCCATCACTACTTCGAATGAGAATAGCTTGGCTGGTCTGGGTACTCTTTAGGTCAGTATAGAATTCTTCCGCTGCTTTTACTATGTAATCAAAATTTCTGATGATCTAACCCTGCTTATGTTTCAGTGCATACATCTTGTCTTGTCCAAATTCTCTTCTCATTGATTTCAAGCTGCGTCCATATTTTACTGCTTCCTCAGTCTTTCCCATGTTACAATTTCATATATCCCTTACTTTCTTCTTGTTGATCAGTTTTGACAGTTCAGTGAATTCTATCTGATCTCTCGAGTTTGCCACTTTCATGTGTCGAAGTTTTTTTATTAGATCTTTTGTTATTTGGGAGAGCTTATCTGACTGGTTGCCCTTGGTGCCTTACCTCCCACTTCAATTGCTGCTTCTGAGATCAACCTAGTTATGGTTTCATTCATTACCTCTATGGTGTCTTTATCTTCCTTTTCTAAAGCTGCATATTTGTTTGGGAGCACCAGTCTGAATTGGTGTGCTTTTACCCTTACTGCTTCTAGGTTGGCCTGTTTCCTCTTGACTACATTCACTCTTTCTCTCTTCAAGTTGAGAGAAATCCTAGACCTCACTAACTGTCACTGCACTTTACCCTACCTAACACTTCTACATCCTGCCCTATACTGGGATCGGCTAAGATTATGAAATCTATTTCATTCCTTGTTTCTCCATTGGGGCTTTTCCAGGACGACTTCCTGGTACTGCGCTTCCTGAAGAAGGTTTTCATTATTCGGAGCCTATTCTCTTCCGCGAATTCTGCTATCTCTGCTTTAGTTCTCCTAGGACAGATGCCCTAGTTGCAATTGTTTGTTGCCGCTGCCTGCTTTTCCCCCACTTTTGCACTGAAGTTGCCCATGACTAAAGTATACCGAGTTTGCCCCTTTGTCGTCCCTAATCCCACACATCTATAAAACTGCTATATTCCTTCTTCACTGTGTCTCGAGGTTGGGTTCATTTTATACCTCCTATTCAGCTTTATTACGATTACTGCCATCCTCTCATTAAGGCTGTAGAATTCATCAATGTTGCCTGCTACGTCCTTATGGAATAGAAATCCTACCCCAAATTCTCTCTTATCTGGAAGACCTCTGTAGCAGAGGACGTGGCAGTTAGTCAACACTGCATAAGCATTACCAGTTTTTATAACCTCACTAAGGCCAAGAAGATCCCAGGTAATGCCTGAGCTAAGCCTGGCTAAGCTAGTCTCAGTCGAGAGGCTGCGCATGCTGAACGTTGCCAGGTTCAGTTTCCAGTGGCGGCCTTTCTGGACCCTAGATATTCTTAGCACCCTGGAACATGCATTTATTGGATCCAGATGCTTGAATTAGTTAGGAAATTTTAAGGCGCAAGTTGGAATCAGCTAGCGCAAGACAGGGGTAATTGGAGATCGCAGGGAGGCGCCTTCGCCCTGCAGTGGACATATAGGCTGATGATGGTGATGGTTATATTGTACCGACGATTGTAACACAACTTGATATTGGCGAGAGAAAGAAAAAAATGAGAGCGAGAGAAAGAAAGAAAACAAATATAAACTTTCTTGTCGAGGCGGGATTTGAACCCGGGTACTCACGTTCCAAAGGCGAGCGTCGTACCCACTACGCTATATACCCACTTTTTCTTTCTTTATTGCCGGGCTTCGACAGAGTACAAGAAATGAACACACAACAATAGACAGTACGCCAGATCGCTCAAGTGGGCAAAATGCCACTGCGGCCAAGTGTTGTTATTTTAAAATTCCCTGAGCACTACCAAAGGCTCCAGCCTTGACAGCCACTCAGGAACATCTGTTTGTGCTTTCAATATCTCAAGAAACCTGTGCACACTTTCGCGGAAGTACATGCGTGCTGGTCTTGCGTCTGGGTCACAAAAATAGCCAGCCATTCTGGAGCGCCATATACTGTGGAGGCCCATCAGCATAATACGCTATATATCCACGCTTTCCGAGCTCTGCTGTTTCATCAGATTTCACAAGCGTGGCACTGGCCTATTTTTTATTGCGATAGCAATTATATGGACACTCAAAAGCAGATTTCTGCTGTCGGCGTCGCCGTCGCCGTCGCCGTTGCCGTCGCCGTCGCCGTGAGGTTCCGTATGACGTCAATGGAGATGAAATCGTCGCCGCGCGCCGAACGCTGTATGTGCGAGTGAAAGGGCGCGAGGGACGCGCACTTTCACGGGGAGTGAACGCACGGCGGAGAACAAACGCGCGTTCTGCTCTGTGCTCCCTTAAGGGCTGCCGAAGTAGGCGTCTCTTTCCTCCTCTACAATCACCATATATGTAGAGCAAACGTGCCTCCTTCCGACGCACGAAAGGCCGTGGGGGGGAGGGGGAGGGAAGGGAGGCGACGTTTAGCTGCGGCACCAAGTGCCTATTTATATCAGAGGCTCCGGCAACAGTCACCAACGCCGCACGCATTTTGAGCGAACGCGGGCAAAACGCCGATGGCGTCGACAACAGTTCTGCGTGTTGCCGGTGCTGCTGCATGTCCAAGTTTATACAGCTGATAAAGCTGCTATCATTACTCCGTATAGCTCTCTTCAAGTTTGCTATCGCAATTGATGCTTCACCTTTCAGGTGAAACTGCGACAACTTTTTTCGTAGAATTTATCGTTACAATCCTGTTTCAAAAGGTACGGTTCTTCTACCCCCCGATATATTTATAGAAAACAGCCACCATCGTGTTCACGTGACGAGACTAAAGCCATACCACACATCTTTCATTGCGGATGTGTAGCTTAAGCACCGGGACGGTGCTTCTACTGCCGCGGGTGATGATACGGAACAGCCGACACAGTGTGCCTGCACTAAGGAGAAGGAAGACGACGTGTTCCCGCATGATATAGAGTAGCCATCTTGGCCTCCGTTAGCTTCCCTGTAAATAAATTGTTAATAGCCGTGGGCATCAACTACACGTAAAATATGATCTTGATTTGACCACCACTATAAAATATATTTTAAAACTTGTCGCACTAACTGGTGTGCTGACTGTTTTTGCGAAAAACCTGTACCTAACGAAAGCACCTTCCCTCCTCCATAACCACCATCGCTGATATAAAAAAAATTAAAAAAATTACTCCATCTCCCGCTAAAGGGAACCATGTGTGGATGCGAAGCAGCGGGGAGATGGTTAGCTTGAGCGGGAGATAGTTTCGCGGCAGCGGCTCGAGCGCTCATCGCGGCGCTGCACAGGAGAGAGAATGAGGCGCGCGCGCTCCGTCATTTTCATACCGCGGAACTACCGTGGCGCCCTCAGTGGAGTATGCAACTGTCGCACCACCTGTCGTGCGCGCCGCTCCGGATTTCTTGAGAGAAAGGGGGGGGTAGCGTAGGAGAGGAGAGAGAGGGGAAGGGGACGCGCATGCGCTGTGGGAGTGTGGGACACGGGCGCCCCTCCGCACTGTATAGAGGATTCCTAGAGGAGAGAAAGGGGGGAGCGTAGGAGAGGAGAGAGAGGGGAGGGGACGCGTATGCGCTTAGGTGGTTGAGGACGCCGTGTGAGGGACGGACAAAGCCCCTCCATAAGCTGATTCGCATCTAAAAAAAGACGAAGGGGTCACACAAAAGGCGTGGACGCAGCACTTACTGTCATCGAAGCCTGTATTGCACGTACGGCAAAATTTAGAGGACGCTTAAGCTTCGCCTTTCAGAGTCGAACGCGATAGCGTTATCGGGCTCCGTTCGCGTCACATTTTTCTTTATGAGTAAGCTTCACTGCAACACGCAACGTGAGAAAGCCAGCTTACAAAGACCAAGGTTACACGTATCCCCTAAAGTCTGCTTTACTTTTAAACACAAATGCATTGCTGAGAAGGCATTTTCACAGGACCAATTTAAGCCGTCGTAAATCAAAATGTAAAGGCCCTAGGACCTTTTTATTATTGTATAATTGTTTGCTGTTGCCCCGAGGCGCGCGCTTGTCCAAAATTTAGAAAGGCCTCGGTTTTCAACATTCCTCTCAATGTTTCATACAACCAAAGTAAAGCGAAACACCATCAGAATTGAAGGACGCTTAAGCTTCGCCTTAAGAGTGGAACGCGATAGCATTCAAAGATCTGTGGCTGCTTATCAGACTTTTTTCTCGTATATTCAAATTACAATCCAACGCTATCACGCCTGTAGGTTGTGATTAAGTTGTACTTTACGGTATTTCTGACGGATTTACTTGAGAATTTCAGTTTTTATTCACTAGTGCCTTGCGCCCCGCGGAAGGCCTGTGTTGTCGGGATGGTTCGAGATGATGTGGCTCGGCATGATTATTTCCGCCAGACGCCGATGCTTAACGCCAACGTCGGATTTTCTGCGACACGAGGCTCTTAACGCTATCGCGTTGAAATGCGAATGCGCCATAAGCGAGAGAAGAGCAACGGGCTTGCAAAGCCCGAAGCGATAGTTTGGCGCAAGTTTATACAGGCGATAAACACGCGATTTAATACGAGTGTAGAGCCTTTGATAGCAGGGCTTATCCAGGAGCCTATTGTCAGACATATATACTTGTACAAGTATCACGTCGCAAAAAAAAAAAAAAAAACATGAAAAAGAACACCTTAGTGATGTGCGTTTCTGTGTCCTCGATTTTCTGAGCCGTCATACTTATAATGATATCCCACTCGTGCATGTATGTATCATCATTGTTGTAGCAGCAAGAATCTCATCAGTTTTTTTTTTCTTTTCATTTTACATTTATCCAGATAACGGTTTAGTGTAATGCACTGATTAAAAGTGTAGTTCACAACCGCACCGAGAGCAATGAGTTGATAATATTCTGCAGTTTTACGCGCCAAAACTCTGGTCTGATTGGGAGGCACGCCGTTTTGTGGGACTCCAAAATAATTTTGGCCACCTGATGATCTACAACGTACACCCAATGCACAGTGACCGTGCGTTTTTGCGTTGCACGGCCATGGCAATATGGCCGCAGCGGCGTTATTGAACCCGCGACCTCCAGCTCAGCAGGGCAACGCAACAGCTGCTGAGCTATCTTTACGTATAGCAATGCGCATTATAGACACCCCCGATTTGCGTGTTGCTGGCAGGGTTGACATATAAGTGGTGATACTTGCGTGAGTACGCGCTCGGGGCCGTTGCACAGCAAGGAAATTGCGTCCCTTTAACGCCTATAATTGCCACTCAGTTCTGACTTCGCATTTTGCCCAGTTCTTTTCCTCTCCTTGCCGGCGCTTCTATAGCAAGGCGTTAGTATTTATCAGATCACCCAACGGGTGCTGAACTCAAGGCGTCGACATGTTTTGAGCAGTGGGTAAGGACGTGGTATACGGCGCGAGAGAGCGAAAGTGGAGTGACGTCAAAGAGGACGTGAAAGGCGGCGTCTGCACCGGAGAGGGGAGCGGTAAAGAGTTGGTTGAGGAGAGAGGAGTCGCCGCGGTAGGGGCGGAACTTATTCACCGCGGTGACGCATTGCATACATGTGTAGCTCGCCGACGCGCTGTTTACTATCACTTGTGGGGAATTTCTTAGAAAGCAGGAAATTTCGCAAGTCATGCGTAAGTCAGAGCCATAGATGCAGTTCACTGCAGCCGATCTTCGAATAAGAGGAGGGAGAATAAACGATAGCTACCCGTCGTGGCGGCGTAGTCTCTCTGGCATTGCGCTGCTAAGCCCGAGGTCGCGGGATCGAATAAATGCCACTGCGGCCCAACATCGAGGGGACGAATAGCAAAAAAAAAAAAAAAAATGACGGGGGATGCGCAGAACTTTCTAAGAATGTGGAGGCAACAGCCAAGTTGGACCTTCTTGCAGCGGCACCTATCTGCACCAGAACGCCTGCATCGCATTAGGGCTGCATGTTGCTCTCGTCGGGCCACTGCCGCCGCTTCCTCCCGACGGCGCTTGCGACGAGCGGCATTTCGAGCTGCTCTAGCCTCTTCTGCCTTGACGTACTTTCCCGATCGTCCCCCGCCCACGCCTAGGATACTGGTGCGTGGTCACCCATAGCGATGTGGAATACAACTCTGAGCCCTAACAGCGACATACATGTATACAAGGCGCGAGAGCGCGCTGCGAGCGTGCTGCCGCCGTTTCCAGAACGATCTACGGGCGTCGCCACCGCTAACATTTGCCTCCTCTCTACCGCCGCCGTTGCCCTTTCCCTCAACGTCCTCCCTCGTCACCGCTGACATGTGCCTCCTCCTCCCCAGCGCCGTTGTTGCCCTTTCCCTCAACTCTCCGACTGCGTTCCAGGCGCACTTTCTCAGAACCCTCCTCCGGTGCTAGTGTCTCCCTTTCCAGGTGCGCTCCGTTTTTCTGTACCTCACAACGCGACCTTGAAACATAGAGTTCTAAGGCTTTCGCCTTAAAATGCACTTGTACTCAGCATTGGGTGCACAGAGGTCCAAATTAATCCGGAGTCTACCCACTATGGCATGCCTCATAATCATATCGTGGTTTTAGCACGTGCCACCCCCGAATTAACTTTATTTAATGACAGCTCGTTGCCTAAGTGGGTATATGGAAGGAAGACGGCAATGGCTAACGCATTACAGTTTTCCATGCGTGGCATAGGGCACCGGTAAGTTTGGTGCATTGTGCGTTTTGGCTGACAGACGTGCTTTGTCCGGGCCTCCCTTTGTCCGTTTCTGTGCTGTGCCCTTATTCCATCAGTATAATTGATTTTTTCATAGCGTATATTATATTAAAGTGCATTTATGCGTTATACGTTAACAGCCAGCAAATTGTGGTGCTTAATAAAGTATGCATTTACAATTTGTTTTATTTCTATGGCCAGAGTTATTCACCGTGAAGCTGAGAATGTTATAATCTTATGCGCCATTTCGGCAACACGGTATCTATAGCTGACTTCAGAAGCAGATTTACTTCTGTTGCTTTTTATAGCACAATAATTTATTTCTTTCTGACCAAAAACATGATATGCCTTTCGTCATTTTTCGCTTATGCCTTCCTTGAATAGAGCAGTTGACTGGTTCTGTTAATTTTTTTATATTCGAGAGACAAAATGTTCACTATAAAAAGCAAGAGGGGAGAGACATCTGTGATTTTTCTATAGAAAAACAATTCATGGTCTTCGATGCCTGAGAAAAGTTTTACAAGACCATTAAAAGGCAGTAGGTTGCCTGGCAGTTGTTCTCGTCTAGTTTTTTTCTTATAGATGGACACAGCAATATTGTGTGACTTGATCCCGAAATGTGCCTATTTTCGACTAACAATTTCGCTCGGGTGCGTCTTATCTAGTAAACGTAGAGTACAGGCTGGTGCCAGCCATTCCTTCTTTTTATGAAGGATTTCTTTCTTAAACGATAATACAAAGGAAAAAATACTAAAAAAAATGTGTTTCCACAATAGTGTACAACTTTAATAAGATGTATGTCTCTGTTATATGTAGTTGCAGTGTGTGTAGCGTTGTGTCATATTCATGTTAATTGTATTTATTGTCATGCATTTGATGTCTATTTATTTATTATCGTATATTTATTCATCTTTATTCGCACTTGTTTTAGTTTAGGCGAAAACTGAAATTGATTAGCCTATTTACTGTTTGTTTTGCAAGCACCACTTGTTGTCTGTACTTACGCATTTTAGTTTAGACCTGCTACAAATGTATGACTAAGGGAACCAGAGTTTGCCGATTTTATGTGTTGTTTTAATCAAAGGAACGTGTTATAAGGAAATAAAGAAGTCGCCGTTTCGCCCGCGAGGCACAGCATCTATTGCGATAGAAAATTATTACACAGCTATACGAAATAAGGATACTAGTTTATCGGCCGTATAAACTCGTAAACATTCTCTAAGTTAAGAATCATGGTGTCACGCGCGCACAAGCAAACATCTCACTCAATGAACGCGCACACTTGCCGTTAAAACGCCGGCGTGAGGGAGCGCGGGGGCAGCAGCGCGCGAATTGACCTTCGTGCTGCCTCTCGCTTCAACGTGAACCAAGTTGTGCAAACACAGCGCACGCGAAGCAATCAGCACTCTGTGCACTCTGTTCCCATCGCAGATCGTTTTCAAGATAGGGCCCGCGCGGCAGCGCGGCAGCGCCTTACGCAGCCGCCGCCAGAGTGAGGAAGCGTGCGATCGAAGACGGTGCTCTTCCTTACCTCCTTCCTCCCTTGCACGCACGCAATCGAGCCACCATCGTCGGCTCAACCTCGCACGATTTCACTCGCACATACAGCAATGGGTGCGTGGCCACGATGTTATCGCACTTGGATTCTATACGAAACCTCACCGCGACGCCGACGCCCACGGCAGGAATGTGCATGAAGGTGTCCATTTAATTTCGATCCCAATGAATAAATAAATAGGTAAATTGTGATGAAGAAGACGTGCAATATGCTCTGCAGATGATGCACGCCACCAACAGTAGCAGCATCGTGATCGCTCCGCAAAAGACGACGCCGAAGTTACCGCTAAAAGCGCTGCCCGACGTAACTGTTTAGCCGCCCGTTCTGTGCCAGTATATCCGAAGGATCTACATCTACGCCTGTATCAATAAACCTAATTTCAAATAATAATAATAATAAATAAATAAATAAATAAATAAATAAATAAATAAATAAATAAATAAATAAATAAAGCCAGCCCGACTTCTGCGCAGGTTCCGTTGCAACGACTGCGCAAGATTTCCGGCATGGTGTCCAGCGATTCGGACCCGGCGAACCAACGTCGACGGGGGCAAGCACTAGGACAAAACGCCGCGTTCTTCGCGACAGGCTTGACGCCATGATGGTGGCAGCGGTCAATACTGAGCGTGCCCTCAAGGTGGCGCCTTCCGGGGCCGTGAACCATACGCCGACTGCGCACGACATGCCGGCTACGGCCCTAACGTACAAGTGGGTGTCGTCGGCAGCACCAGCCGGTGTACAGCGCAAAGCGGACATGGTGCGCGGAAATCCTTCTACGAGCGACTGGGTTCGCGTTCTCGTCGTGCCAGCCCTGAAGTTTCGCCGCTACTCGTTATCCTAGGAACAATTATGCGGATTTTTTTATTACTAATTACCGTGTCTCTCATGCCGACCGTGAAGCATCCGTGAGATGATCGTTTAATTACTGCTCGTTATTCTGGGAACAAGTATGCGTGTATTTTTTTCGGTACTCATTACCGTGTCTCTCATGGTGACCGTGTAGCATCAATGAGTTGCCCGTTTAATTTATGTACGTATTTCTTTTTCCTTTACCAAAATATTTATTCGTTTTTCTTTGGTGTCTGGTCATATCCTGTTCTGTGTGAGTTATTGCAAGCAGGAAGCAGGCCAGTCGGAAATAAGAGTAGCACATGTGGAAGGCGACTCTGCAGAACAACCAACTTTATTTACATAGCCTTTGTGTGGAACTTGCATTCACAGTGCCTGAACTAGAAAAATAAAAAAATATTAAAAACGCAGTCAAGGCATATTTCATAACCTGCAGCAGAGACTTTCAGCTATGATGCATTGTTTTATTTTTATTTTGGACTTACATACTTAGCGCCACGCTGCATCTCAGCTCCAATCCACTATAGCACGATCGTTTTAAAGTGGCCTCTTTGCTTCACCGCGGGACAATATGTGCTGTATACGGCAGGTTCGTATTGAATTAAGTCGTTTCTTCAAACAGCTTATTAGAAAGTTGTTTTAACAAGCCGGTCGGGTACGCGATTAGCGAAGGTTTTCCCGCGGGCGTACAGCCTATTGTCAGGGTGTAGGCTGCGTCGCCAGCCAAAACATTAAGGTGATGCTATAGGAACCACGTTATTCAAGTAATAACCGCACTCAGTGACGAATCACTGATGCTCAGTGCCACGTGAGGAATATCAGGTGCGGAACACCAACTCGCTTTTGGTGCGCTATACTCTCCCCCGAGAACAGCACCAGGGAATATTTTTGCCGCCTCTGGCGTAATGTCGATAAGAGCTGGTAAGAAGTTAGATGCATCGTGATTGTACACTGAGAATAGTCGGCGGAGTCGTTCGCAGGTAACAATGACAAAGATGAAACTGCCTTTTCAGGCCCCTTGCGGTCGTCCTCGTATGAATATTCCTGAGCATATGGCGAGGATAGCAAGCTGGACTTTTTCGTTTGCTACACATGGATTATAACCTTTCTCATAGAGCACGACCGTTCGCCGTTGTTTATTATGCAAACTTCTGCACAGGCTTCTTATTTATTCTAAGAACTTGAGAACATAGCCGTTGTTTCGACCATAATGTGAAGCATGCAAGGACGCGTTAACTGGCACGCAATATTAAGCGCCCCAAGCGACGAGCAATCTCCTTTCGATAAGAAAGCTATAACTGGTCATGCATCTAGACCGAGTCATTTTTGTTTGTGTGCGCGGCGCTTCCGGCTAGTGGAGCAGCATGTAGAGAGGACTTTTTAAAAGGTAGCTTTTTTAAGGCGCAAGCCTTGGAAGTTATGTTGGCCGTGCTCTTAGCGATGACCTTGCAGTGACCTTGGCGAAACTGTGCGGTGGCGAAAAATGGCCGGCGCTGCAAAGAGTGAAAACACGTCTAAAAATACTCGGATTGACCTCACATTACTCAGGGAGGTTCCTGTAAACAAAGTACATTACCGGCTTTGAAAAGAAAATTTGGTAAATTTCGGTACGGGTGGGAGTCGAACACGGGCCTCCGCGGTGCGAGACGAGCACGCTTGCCTGAAGCCACGGCTGCTATTTTTTTGTTTTTTCGTTATTGCCTTTATTCAATACCAGCCCAACAAGAGTGAGGAGAGGAGAAATGAAAACTCTGGCATGCACATCAGCCTTTCTAACCTAGGAAGCCAGTCTGGTTCCGGTTCTTGCAGTTTATACACTTGAACCATTCTGCTAACAGATTCGCGAAAGTAACTCCTTATTGACCTCATGTCAAGATATGCATGACGAACGGCCATTCTTGGCAACCAAAAACTATGTAGGCCCAGGAGTATTTTCTCAAATGGAATGCCTTCGTCGTTATAGACCGGTAAGAATCTAATGCCGTCGCTATCTACGGGAAAGTCATTTTGTAAAATTCTTTGAAGGATATCCCAAAAGAAGTATAACCTCCCCAACAGTCCAGAAAAACGTGTTTAATTGTCTCAGGTTTCCTACAAATAAAACAGTGAGTGCCCCAAGGTACGAACATTCCTTTTTTTTCCATCTATGCCATTACTTCTAGCGTATTAGTAAGTAGTTTGAAAAATAAAACTTTTGGCACCTCCCCTAACAAGCATGTGTTTTGCCCTTTTTAAGACGTCTTGACCTGGGCCAGCATGTTAGTGATCATGTCTCTGTGACCACGTGACGTGTGCAATCAGGGACGCTCGAGGGACATCATTAGTAAGCTATAACCGTGGAGCAGCAGTGGCTTCTGCCCCATTCCCATGTACAGAAGGCACGGCTGCTCCAGGGTTCTGGTTTACTAAAGGTGTGCTTAGTGCACGCCTGATTGCACACATCACGTGGTCACAGAGACGCGATCGTGCCACTGTTCGCGCGTTCGTCATCGTCTTCTTCCGCAGCTGGCTCCGACGCTGGTGATCATGCCTGCGTTCCCATGTTGCCTCTCGCGCTTGTGCCACTGTTCGCGCGTTCGTTGTCCGCTCCTTCCACAGATGGCAGGATTTCGCCTTCACATTTTGCAAACGTTTAACACTTGCTTATGTTTACTAGCCCACGAGGCTTTCGTTTCATCGGTCAGTCATTCGGTTGATTAGTATGTCGCTGGATAAAACTATGGATAAATATAAGCTTCATAAAAGCAACAAAGTGTCATCCACCAGATCGTCTTACATTGGTTGGCACTAAACGACTAGGAAGATAAGCTCATAACAACTGTCTCTGTCAAAGATTCCGCACATACGGTAGCTTTGTTCGCACTCAAATTTCTCAACAAGTTCGCATTTCTTGGTTCACTTCGACCACCAATGCACTTAGCGTCACTGCTTGCCACGTGTCTCACGCAAAACTAAAAAATAAAAACGCAACATTGGCACTGGGAAATTTCTGATGAGACGTGGAGGAATTTACTGCTTATCACCAACGAAAAGGAACAGCATATATAGCGTTGGCAGGATAATTTTCAGCGATCGTGGATGATGTGAAAATTTTGTTTTATCTCGTCACTACGATTAACATCGCAAAGTGAATTAACCTTTTTGCAATGTAATTGAAGCAAATCAGCGCGGACCCGGCGCCCGCTACTCACACTACAGCTGCTATTAACGCTGTTTTCTTTCTTTTTACACATGTTACGAAACATACGGCAGCTCACTTGGCCATAGACAGTGTTTTTTTTTATTTCTTTGAACGAACTAGTCAGTCAACGATTTTATGTTTTTGTTGATATATGCAGAACAAGACAAAACGATCTGCATGCAAGATATCAACTTAATAAAGCTGCAGTAAGAACAAAATAATCAGATTAAAACCTCGCGCCACTGTATTTAATTACCGCGCAATTTATGAAAAAAAATTCTTTCACTAAGCCGGTACAGCGCGCTGTTCGCGCAGTAATTTGATTTTCTGAGCTCATGCTACGCAGATACTGAACATCTTTCTCTCTCTCGGTCATATGCATATTTACATGAATGTCGGGCTGGGCTGTCTGATAAACGAATTCTTTTTTTCACGAACAAGCCTGTTCTTTGCTGACCCTTTTCCACTTCTGCTGTTGCCTTGTCGAAAAGCCACGTGGGCGAGCCAGTTTCCATTAGGACACAGAGGCAACAATGAAATGGGAGAATAATTACTCAGCCTTACCACTGTCTTTCATTTCCTTATGGTTCTCTGCATACAGCTCTCCACACAAGTATTCCATCGACAAGCAGCTGGCATGTCCTCGTGACATCGATGGTTAACTCCTCGCAATGTGCGAACTACGTTTTGCGCTTCGGCATAGCTGGTAAATATGGTAATGCGTGAGCATAAACGTTGCATGACATTAGATCTGTGACTTGGGTGGTGCTGGAGCATTGAGCGAGACTACACGATGCGTATGTTAACAGCTATGACAGCTGTACGCATCGCTTTTAGTTTTACAGCGTCCTCTTAACCGCATTACGAAAGCTTCGCTTCGTATGGTGCAAGTGAACTATTTATGTTTTTCGCCTTCGCCTTTCTTCTGTGAATTTATAATCCCCTCTCCCCTGCGCAGGGTAGCAAACCAGACGCACATCTGGTGAGCCTCCCGGCATTTCCTTGCTTCTCTCTCGCATTATTTGCTTCGTATACTATAAGTGCCTACGTGTGCATTGGGTGTGCATAATTTTTTTCTCGGCCCACTGACGTCGGTGCTTATGCGCACACATGAATGTCGAACAAAAGTTGTTCCAGTCTGGAACAAAAGTTGCTGGACGTGTCAAGCCACTGTAATAAATTGAGACAGCGCTTAATTAAGTCGTTATTTGTTCCAAATTTTAACAGTTGGACAGGTCAGCACTGATTTCAACTGATACGCACAATAATGTCAAAATTGTCCTTTGAACACTTTCAGCGAAGGCGCCAATAAAGGTCATACTAAGAGGGCATTTCGCATGGAAAATTCCGACAAATAATAATACCAAACAGTGCGCGAACCACATCTGAAACCATTAGTAAACCTTTTCTCCAACTGCGCTTTAAATTGGTGCTTCTGTATAGCAATAGTAAAATTGATGAATTGACCATCTCTCGAAAAAGAAAATACTTCATGCGACACGCATTGGTCGGTCAATTCATAATGCGGAACTGTCGCACTGGTACTTACGGTAACCACCACCCTAGAGATATATACTTGTTTGTGCGTATATTATGCGCCGCAAGTGCGAGAGTTTACAAGTATCACGCGAAAAAACGCGAGTGACGCGGTGCATGCCCACGGAAGAACATGGACTGCTGAACTGAGTGACTTAATCGAGCACCTCCGTCAGGCTGTAAGGGCCTCATGGACGTGTGTGATTGATCCTCTGAGCCGAACCCGTGGGGCGATACAACGATCATGGCGAGACATTTCAAAGGCTTCCTTTGAAATAGGGTTTTTGCCCTTTGGTACTCGGAGTCCCACGATAAGTATGCTTTGATGTCTTTGATGAGTATTTTTGATGTCCTTTGGGAAAAGCCTTTCAGTATCAAGGACATCACGATAGTGTTCGCCCAGGGGATTATCTCGGGCCGAGCATATCACGAGCGGCCGTTATTCAATAACGTGCGGCCAGGCTGTTTCAAGTGCTGCACTCCTGCTGCGGTAACGCATACGCACGGCCAGGCTGTTCTTACGTTGCGACTTGTAATCCGCGCAATTCCAAGCCGGCATTATCGATTGATTTTTCTTCGGGATAGCACTTTCCATGCGCGCGCAATGGCTTAAAAGTCGACAGCATGCATGCAGGCAGCTACAGCGAGGAATCGCGCTGGATGTGACCACGCACAGGCGTTCACGGTCGGCGAAAGCAATCAGCCGAAATTACTCAGTTTGTTTGCCGTGCGCGTCTTTCATCACGAAATCTGTTCTGTGTCGCCCCCGTTACGCCGTAGATAGTGATTAACTCAGTCAAAAACACGTCATACGTGTACGGCATGTGTACGTGACAAGTGAAAAGTTGTTGGCTCTAACGCAAAGTTCGATCGGCGAAATTGTTTCCATTAGCAGAGCGGGAAAGCTGTTTTATTCCGAAGACCCGTGCTCCGACGGGCGCAGCATTAGCAATTTAGCTCGAGAGCGTAGTGCGCGGAAAAGCTTTCTTTTTAATTTGAATATGCTAAAGACCCATTCCAGCCTAGGGCATACGGCCATAGGAGTGTTAGAATAGATCTCGGTTAAATTGTTGGGCGGGATCAAACAGATGATGCATGTTACATAATACAACACTAATTAGAAAAATTGTAGAAGCAGTATATCGAACTATGCGCTACCTATAACGAGACCATGTGCAAAAGGTATACGAATAAAGTAAAAAAAAAATAATGAAAGAAAAAGTTCAGCACAACAACGCACGTAATACTCTAAAGACCCATATCTACATGAATGAATAAATATGTCATTTATTGACAAGATGGCTCATTAGCCTAAGTAGGGAAGAGGATCGCGAGAGCATAGATAAATCAACGATAATTACAGTACACGTTGAGAAACTAACGTATGCTAAATAAAACAAAAAACAAAGTAGAAAATAATTAAACCAGCCCACGAAGCTCGGTTCTATGTAGGAAAGCCTTGTGCAAAAGGAACATCCAAATATGGTGAAAAAAAAATAAAATGAAAAAAAATGAAGTACACACTGGCGCCATGAAGGAGACATGCAAAATAATCGTGTAGATTAACCGTATAGGTTAATAAGCGCTTTAGTTTTGCTAAGAATTCGTCGTGATCTAGAGCGGATACGATTCCATTTGGTTACATGTTCCGTTCATTCTCACAGGTGGTAGGATATCACTGTTCTCGATAGCCGGCTTCTTCAGACCAGTAAAGCTCTTCATTGCGTTCTTCTTACTAATCCAAGTAAACACTGGTGCTTGCTTTTTACTTAGTGTCACGTTGCTCTTTGCCGTTGATGCAGCGTTTTCTCGCAACGTATTAATGCCAGTTTGTTGTAAAGCGTCACTAAACCAGGCGCCCGTTTACGGCGTAGAAATCTTACATCTAAACGTAATATATTTATGGTTTCTCAAGCACAACGATAAGTTCCGATCACCAAAGGTGCGTTTAGGGGTCGAGAAAGATGTACAGAATCGAAATGGCGAACTGAGCGACTCGTCGTGGACTCATTGTTAGGAAAAGCGTGAATAGATCGAGACGACCGAAGCAAACAGTACAAGCGTTGAAAAGCGCTTGTGCTGTATTCATCTATCGTCTTTGTCCCTTAGAACATTTCTTAAGAAAAAAGATACATAGTATAGAAGCGTTCTGACGTGTTCGTACATTTGGAAACGTCAATGAGCGTTTCAGTCATCTAAATACAGCAGCTCCTGTGACGATGATGATGACGATGACGATAAAAAATTGTGCAGAACCTATGTAAAGCGAAGCTTCGTGAAGAAGGTAATGAAATACTATAAATTTGACCATTTCATTTCTGCAACATTGACGCAAAGGAAACTGGCTCATGCATGTGCTCTGGCGCATCACTGCGCATGCGTGTGGTGGTGGTGCTTGTCTAACGTCATCTAACGTCGGCAACAGGCTTTGCTGTACATCGGATTTTTTTCTCTCCTCGTTAACTTGCCATAGAGCAATTATGTTCACAATATTCATAGCTTCTGTGATTGTTCCTAATACGTTCAAACTTGGTATACCTATGAATATAAATATGAGGTTGAGTAGTCGAAAGCACTTACCCTAACCTTAGTTTGTGCGTCATGAAGTCTGTCTTATATTATTTACTTAAGTGACTGTTTATTGTTGGTCGAAATTGATTGAGGTTTATGGCTGTGTTTGCGTCAGAAAAGGATTAGGTTGCAGAATCGCGTAAGAGGGCGACATAGCAATCATGCTCGTGAAGCGGTTGGTGGAATTGAGACAAGCTGCTAGAAAGGTACCCCAAACTACAAATGGCGCAATACAGACATGCCAAGTTACGCCAATAATACATCTGATCACTCATTGTGCGATCTTTACCTTGTCCCAAAGTTTATTTGTTGTGTTTGAAAGCTATGCCGCAGAGTTAGTTGTGGAAGGATACCGGGATTGTATAGCTATATTTAGGAATAACGGCAAAATGCCAATTATTCACTTGAAAATAGAAGCCATATGCACTCCATGCTATTTACTCGTATTCCGTCCGGTGACCTTTTTTTTAATGTTTAGGCCCGTTCTGATTACTTCACCTACATAAGCGACTCCTTAGGTCGAGAAGAAGCTGAGTAGCATGCAGTCACATTATTTTGTCGCCTTACCACTACACATGTAAAATTTGCGGTAATGTTGCAGCCGTAAAGGTCGACCCAGACCCGGAAATATTGCCAACGCTGAAAAATATCTTCACTTTTTTGGCATGAAAGAGTAAAAATGTAAGCAGACGTTGGCGTATGCACGGACATGTTTCCAAAACTTATAGCAAGATATTGACATTCTACAGGAAATAAACCGTATATTCTTTTTTCAGATTTCTGCCGGGATTCTTGGTAGCATTCGGAAAGTTATAACAGCAGAAAGTTGAGCTAGTTGGTAGCAATTCGCTGTAAAGAAAAAGTTAGGCGTGCAGCACGCCCAGCTTTTTTCTAAGCATTCGTAATTCTCATCTACCATCCGTGAGAGCTGCTCTCTTTGAAGGGGAGGCTGGCGCGTATGCACAGTTCCGGAACTAGCTTTTGGGACTGCGGACGCAGGTTATGTGCCACGTAGTCAATAACATGTTGATTCGTCATGGCAAAAACTAAGTGAGACATCTGAGAGACTTTAGACGTATGGAAAGGTGAAAAAAAAAGTAGTCATGAGGGAAATTATCTTGTACGAACTTCCTGAAACAGTTCTACATTTGTAAAGTATTTTGTCGCCGTTTTGATTCACTCTGTTAGAAAACCTCCCTAAATATTTCAAGAAATAAAAAGCAAACTTTCTTTACAAATTTAAGAACAATGACGTGCAATACAACACACCAATGGAAGACAACAGAAGTCAGGACAAACGGTGCTAACTGTAACAATTGTCCCGCATGCGACGCATTCCTTTGGTCTTGTGTAATGCGTTCATCGTTGAACAATATTCTTCAGCAACTTGCCAAAATATGCTTTTCTGAAATTCGTTACTGAATTCCCCAACGAAACGTCAGTACCAGTGCGTGCGACGTCACGAATTGTGTTTATTCTCGTATTGAGGTCATTTCAGATTCGTATAAGTTCTCAAAGCATACTAGGTTGAGCTATTGGTTCCTTCAGAATTATTCGTTCGTGCAAGTGCTATCCAAATCCATGACGTCTTGACTAACCACTGAGAGGAACTTCAGGGAAGTGCCACCAGCCCCCGGACTTCGCTCTTACGTGTTTCCTGCCACTCTAACTCTTCTCCTCACTGTAAGCAGATACTTTTTTTTTTCATTCGTAAAGCGTATGTGCTAATGCAGCTTAAGTTAAAGTATGTTTTATACTACCGGTAGCAGTAAAAATTGTTCACCTGGGATAGTGAAATGTAATCAAAGATATTATTTCTTATAACCAACATCTTGAAAATCTTGCTTAGAAGTGGGTCAATTCGAGCAGTACAGCCTGGAAGCCACCACCAAAAAGGAGACCGGAAGGATTGCATTGAAATTGAGAGCCAAAGGAAAGAAGAATATCTTGTAGGTCCTTTCTCTGTTATAACGAGATAAAAAAACGATATACCCCGTAATTAAAAATGCATCTTAACTTGAAACCCATGCTTGACTTGACCTAAATGATGCTTGGCGGTAAGTCGCCAAGGACGCTCAGTGCATTTCCTTCGGCGCGTTCCCGACAGGCATCATTTACATCAAGTCAAGCATAAATTTCAAGTTAAGATGCATTTCTGAATACAGGGTATGCCTAAGGAAGTCTTCTTCGAAATTAAAAAAAAGAGAGGCAGAAAACTCGGTAATATTAGTTTAATTTCTAAACATACAAGGGTTCATAGAGTAGCTTTTTTTTCGTTTTTGTTTGTTCCGCCATGATGGACACTCAAATGGAACTACTACAGGATGGTGGCGTTTGTTATCATGCCAAGAAGCGCAGAGTAGCTACTAAAAAAAAGGCTGCACAGAATTGCTCATCTTTGGGCTCACATGCACTTTAGCACTTAGTTGAGAGGACAGATAATTCTGTTCTGGATACCGACCAAGACATACATGGGTAGGCTATGCAAGACATCTCAGATGCTTTTTACAGGCAGCGTTTTTGGATCGTTGCGAATGAGAGCGTTACCAGGGTGGTCCTCCCTGTCGTCTTGCATCCTTAAAAGCTCGGATCATGTGTCAAGTGTTATAGGACACATGTAGTGTGGAGAGGTTGCGTCTCTGAGCAACAAAAAATGGAGATGCAGCACATCACCGTCTTCAAATATAATGCGCAAACTGGATAAAATCCTATGTCATGCAAGTGTTTACACTCACAAAGTGGCACCAACCTTAATTTTTGCTTGATTTACATCAATATACTCAATTTTTTTAGGTAAATTAGTACCCTTTTATCCCCCACTGCTCATGCCTTTGCCAAAAGTGATGCAAAGCTTTTTTTAATTCTGTTTTTCTGAGACCTCACATCTTTACCTGCCACATTATTCAACATAAGTTCTGTTCATACTAATTTTCACACCTACACAGTTACATTTAGAAGGTTCATGCCTTCAGTCTTTGTTGGGAGTCGTTCCCGTCACTTCTTGGTATGAGAGTATTCGTTTTAGGGCCTACGGTTGTATTTTGAAAAGTTGCAGAGCATGCTGAGAAACAGCCAATGAAGTTGTTACCTTGACGTTGTTCTTCACGTAATTTTTTTTTCAGGTCCTGAAGAAACTCCGCGAACCATAGAAAATGACGTGAAGGCGCTCTTGCACGTATGGCTGACAGAGCTCTTAATTGTCTTTCGAAAGAACGCAGTCCACACGCCAGTCGCAAATAAGCCGATAAGTGTGTTTGCATTTTGCATTTGTGTTCAGCGCAGGCCCATCTTTCATCATTAAGGGACGAGGCGGATTTCGATCTTCAAAAAGAAGGTGCGGAAGTACGGTGGACGCGATGGCAACTCGCTTTTCTTCTTTAGCGATGTGCATGCAGGCTCAGTTATTTCAAACTGTGATTGATAGTGTTGCCCTCCAGGCGCGCGAGAGCACAGTTACGTCATTTCTTATGCTTCGTGGGCTTTCTTCAGTTCTATTTTGCTCAATAGGTACTGCATAAAAGGTGTTTGTTTTTTTTACTGCGAATCTGTATATGGCTAGGTTCCGACCAAAAGTGCGATAGCCGACAGGGTGGGTAGAAAGAAGTCGCGTCGACAAAATTAAATCCGCAGTAACCTGCTGCGCGCCGTGGGTGCTTCGTGGCTATGGAGTGGATGGCGGAGTAATAAAACGTCATTGTGTACCCGCCAACGTCCCTGCCTCGTTTTCTTGTGACGTCGACATCGCTCTAGCGACGTTATCAGCAGTTGTACTTTGGCCTTGATACGGCTAGGACGCGCGTAGTTCGTACTGAAGAAGAAGAACGTGTATGGAAAGAGCGCCGGCTGGAGCAACAGCGTGAAGGGGTGCAAAGGCGACGGGAAGCCGCTAAAGCCGAACGAGTGTCGTCCGATGGATCCGTAAGGTCGGACAGCCGCTCTGTGACGGATGAAGAACAGCAGCGTGCCCGTGAGGATTGCCTTCGCGAACACAAGCGGCAGCTGTGGGCGCGAAAGCATCAGCAACCAACTGCACTATGTCACAGTGACCACAAAGCAATGGTTACCATGGTGACAAAGTAAAGAGAAAATAAAAGACGATAACAACAACAAAGTTATGTGTATGTGTCTTTATTCAATCAATATAGCATTAACCATATATAACTCACTATAGTTATCAACAAGTACAGCTTTACTTCACTTCCATCTTCACATAGTGGAAGGGCTCTGAATTTTTTTCCAGCCCGATAGAGAGCCAGTGAGACATGGAAAAAGTGCCGCGCAACAGAAAGCTCGATCGCGAATTTTTCAAGATGATCTACAATTCTCTTTGACTTATTTGCTCTGAATGTAAAGATCAGAAGTTGTTTATTTAGTAATAACTAATTATGTAATTTGGCGAAATAGAAAAAGTAGTCCGACTTGCTCCAAGCGATGGCAAACAACATTACCTTGTCTCTGTTCGGCTAAGTGGTACTTTAATATATTTAATATTTGGCCTAAATTACGTGCGACGCATGGTACATGTATACACATGGTGCTTCCAGTAGTCAGTGCAAGTTGTGACATTCAAGGTGGCAAAATCATTGTCAAGAAACGGGCTCACCTGTCTTGTTGTCGCTGCACACGCGAGCACGTGGTCCACTTTATTAATGCGAAGCTCTCGTTTCTTGCCTCTCCGCAATTTGGTCTGTGATCAGCATCGGCTGTATCACCACGTAGAAGCTGTCGCTACTCTAGCCATCACGCTGTCATAGGTGCGATCACTATTTCCAAAATTTTCGCCACTCAGTACTGTACGCGTCGGCTTACAGGTATACGGACTACCTTTCTGGCGCTGTGACAATGGTGATCTTTATTTTCGATTGGTGCCAGGAAAATTCGACGCATTCGATGTCGAGCCTCGTGAACATGAGTATCACTGAACGTAATCGCTCGATAATACCATTACCGAATGATACTTACCACCAGCTCTGAAAGGTATGCCAAAATGGCTGATGACGACTTCGGGCAGGTTACGGGATGCGTTGATCGCGAAAATCTGTAGCGCGTTTCTAAATGTAATCGGCCGTTTTTTTCCTGCCTAGTGAAAAAATTACTTACAGCTATTTACATTGTTCTGGGCCTAAGTACTTTTGAAGATAAGGTCCTCTTTGGCGACTTCACATGGGTTTGGCCTAAGTGGGATCTGGGTATCTATGTGGCCGCTTGGTTTCACGCCTCCAGAGCATCGTAGCGAGTGGTAAAAGGCATCAGAATGTAGGTCCCAACAAGAGAAGAAGTGGGAATAAGTAGCGGAGTTCGAAAAATTCACGTTACGGACGTAATTAGTGCCAATATAGTTGAATATTAACCTCATTGCATCATATACCGCACTATCTCTGTGATGGGGCCACCTGGTGTGTTGGTCAAAAAAACAAAAAACAAGACAAAGGTGTGTAAACCGAAGCCGATGCCAAAGAATACAACGTCGACGCACACCATTGCAACTTTTTTTAAAATATAGCGTGATCGTCGACCGCACGGCCAGTCAGCGGTCTTCTAGCGGCGAGAGGCACTCCTGAAGCGAACAGTGCAGCAGAATGCATTGGAGCAGGAATTCGTCTTGCACAGCCACGCATAAAGTCGCCAATCTCGGCGCCCCACGCTGCTACAAGGCTGCTGACACGCCGTGCAGTGGACGCTTTCGGGTTATTGTTAAACAATTGCAACTGTGTACATGCACGTAAAAAAAAGGAAATGAAAAAAAAAACGACATTATTAAATGGAATCGAGCATCCAGGAAAAAAATTTAAGGTCTGACAATGGTACGAAGAAAATAATAAAAATAATGCAAAAATGGCGCGCAATAATGGCACATTGCACCATCTTTAGTGCATCAATTGGTGGACATGCATTTATTTTTGTAAACATTGTCACGCCATAGCCGCAATAAAATTTTGGTCTTCTTTTGTGTCTCTGATATGTTGGAAGTCCCAAAGGGCTACGTAAGCAGGACCCACACTTTCTTTTTTTTCATTCTAAAGCCGCCATCATGTACGAGATCCTGGTAATATTCCATTTTCAGAAGCCGCGATTCCGGCGCCTATGCTTATCTATACAATACAACCTGAACCTCAGCTACTTTTGTAATTGGCAAAAATTTCGAACTGCATCGAACTGCGTATATGTGGCTGCTATGGGCATACGAATGATACGCCTAAGTACATAGTTTTGGAAGGAACTTATCCGCAGTCTTTCATGACATTGCCTCGGATATATTTGTCTGAATTTTTCGTACACCTCTGACTGCATAGATCGGGCAGGTAGAGTGCCAGCAATGGAGTTTGTATGGCTAGTTCATATGCACATAATTAGACCTGGCGCCCCAATAAAATTGACTGTTAGTTTGTACGTAAACTTTATCCTGTTCACAGACTAGAGCGTTGCAGGAGCTGTGGATGACAGTACAGTAGCATAAGGTCCCTGGGTGTTCAAAAATCATCGAAATGCCTCTAGCTCGCCGCCGTGCTGCGCGATTGGACGATAAATCAGTGCGCCCCCTTGTGTGGGCCAATAGCAGCTAGCAAGCAACGCGCGCCGCGCACGCAATCGATAACCCTCTCGCCTACCTAATCAGTAAACGTCTATACAAGCTTCCAAAAACGTAAAGGTACACAGACCGGCATGTGGCGACCTGCCCTTTCTCCGTTCTTGGACTCTTCTCGGTTTGTTCGCACAAAGGGAAAGAAAAAGCTAGGAGTGGACGGCTCTCAAAGAGACGCCGATCCTGCGGATTTCCCGCCAATGTCACATAGCTGCCTCATATAACGCGGCACATCAGGCACGGGCGATTTAAGTCCTTTTCTTTCGGCACAAGCAACAAGATGCTGCCGGCAATTGTCGCTACTTTTTTAACAACCAGGAGTTGTACAGTAGCAAAGCTGGTAGCGACACCTGACGTTTTGTTCAACTACAATGCGCTTGAAGAATGTTTCGCGTGAGTGTTCTAGCCGTGGAAAAACGTTGATAATGATAACGTTGATAATGTCAGTACCAAAATTTACACACGCGGTCACGTAGAATGTGGTAGGTCGCTGCGGCTTTGTGTGTTGTTCGCTTAAACTGTGCCTCGCAAAATTTTGCAACCAGCATTGATAATGCAGCAAACCTATCCGGAAAGCCGCCGTTCCGCCGACGCTAACACGTTTAAGGGACAACATTAAACTCTTTATTGACACGGAAGCCACTAAAGTAGGTTAGAGCGACGCGTGGTACAGTTTTCCGGCCGAGCTGTCGCCTAATGTGCGGCTGGTAACTTGCGCAGACCCTTGCTGGGTTTTGGTTATCTTGTAGGGCTGTTTGCTAAACGTTGTTAGCAGCCGGAATTGCATAACGAGCAGGCATTCAAGTTGAATAATCACTAGGTCTCGTAATGAAGTAATTGATAATGAGAAGTTACTCAAAATTGACTCTTGAGTAACGAGTAGCCGCTGCGCTGTCTCAAGTGCACGACAGAACAAGTGAGTCACCACATGGTTTCAAGCCAAAGAGAGACAATACTAATGGAGATGAAATTCTGCAGTAGGCTTTCCGTATTCGGCAAAATTCTGAAACTGCCTCTCATACAGAGTTTCGGCTTTCTTATAGTGGTGTTTCCTAAACGTTGTTAGGAGCACCAAATGCATAACGAGCAGGCGTTCAAGCTGTATAATCACTAGCTTTCGTATGAGAGCTAGTGATTATACACATCAAACTATGTTTTCAACTGCAAAAATGTATGAATTTCGCATATTGTGTCATGATATCATAAACAGTTGCCATCTAGCAAACGTACGTGGCTACAGTTTAGATACAGTTTAGATGCAGGTTAGATTAAATAACTGAAATTGGGCTGTCGTCATGTCAAACTGCAATATTCGATCGTTTGTTAAATATATAGAAGACACGCTTTATATCAATATACTAATGTCTTTCAAGTACGAAAATATATGTATTTCGCATAATGTAATACGATATCATAAACATACTTACAATCTAGCATACGTCGCTCAGGAAAATTTGTCAACATGGTCAGAGAACGCTGGACGTCCCGACCAAGATAACGAACAGGTATTCAGATATTAAAGAAATTCAAATAATAAATTAATAAAATCACATGATCTGGGCTACTGACAGTAACTGGACCCTGCTACCGATATATATATATATATATATATATATATATATATATATATATATATATATATATATATATAGTTGGCAGTGCGGACAGGCTCCGCGGCAACAAGCGGCAGTGTCTTGAGTCTTTGGCGTCTGCATGACATCACTAATGCTTGTCCATAATCCAGCATCAGTTTAGGATAGTACTTCGAAGTCATGGCGAGGCTTTAGTGATCCTTACTCACGCTGATGCTGTTCCTGATGTGGATCAACTATGGTTAGTGTGGACGTTCCAGTGACAGCCTTAGACTAGGTGACCCCTGCATTGCAGATTCTTTCCTTTCGCGAAACGGGCTATAGGCGCCATTCAGCACAGACGCGAAAAAGGTTCCATTGCAGTGCACAATAATTGTAGCAAAAGGGGCACAAGAATCATGACACACTGTTATTGGTGCATAATAATAGGCACGTACTATAATGCAAGTTTATCATATAGGTTACCACGCACAAGGAGGTCACGTACTACAAGGAACCTAAATGTTTCGGCATAATCCACTTATTGTCTCCAAATTTTTTGAAAAAATTAATAGCTTATGAATAATCTATGATGTCATCATTGCCGTTTAATAAAAATACCTAAGCAAGTGAAAAAATACTTAAGGTTCTGACTTGAAAAACCATCCTAGCTTTGACTGAAAACAATGATAAGCACGAGTAAAACATCGTATTATATTATAAAACAGAAAAGTAACTCCCACACACCGACACAATTTCAGTCCTTGTAGTTCGCACGGTTATCTCAATGCACATGCATATATGTAATTATAAAGCACTGATAATTCAGTCGCTCAATGAGGTACGATACAGGTACTCAAATATTCGGATCTCGAGTGGTCTCGGTGAGATTTTTCAGAAAAAGATATTGTTTCGCTAGAATCTTATTCAGGTGAAATATTGCCGGTGGATCCGTTCTTCCCTGATACTTAAATGCCTTGTCAAAAAACCTAGGTCGCGTGTTGCCAACCGAGATGGACGGCACCCAATATTCCCCCAGAGTAACCGCACTTCGTTCCGCTACAGAGGATGGCAACCTCTAGGAAGTTGTCTGTAGTGAAAGTCGCCTGTCGCACTGGCCACGTCTCGGTGGCGTGATACGAACGCGGCTGCGCAAAGCGCGCAAGCAGGTCTTGCAGAGCCGAATGAGTCATTGCCAGCTTACTAGGTGCCCTTTCAAGCGTATCCTGTGGAGCAAATGGAGAAGCCGTATTTCTCGTGGATCGCTTCTCAACCACATCGGTGTCGAGAAAACTCCCGAAGTCAATGGCTTTAAAAGATTCTTCTTCATCAATGGAGTCAGCCTGCTCAGCGTCGTCATCAAAATTTTGAAATCTTCGTATGGCATCGTCGGTGGAAGTGAACATCCCAGTAGCGTTAGTTATAGTTAGATTGCAGACAATGGACGCATTGCAACGCATGGTGGCGTTTAACGTGTCACCGGTGGTCTCCTCGTACTCGTCCAATTGATCGGTCTGCGCTTCGTTAATGAATGGTTCGTCAGTCACTTCGTGATGGACGTCGAAGATGCTTCGGCCAGATGCGCTGTCTTCTAATGGAAGTCCTAGTTCGCTGCCATCGTCGATGAGGGATAGGTTGATGCTTGCTAGGTTATCCGGTTTGAAGATACCCAGGCTACCTGCAGTGTAATTCGAGATGTTTTAGTGTTCACGAAAGTATTGAAAAGCACTAGAACCTGGCTAGTGCGGCACTGAAACTTGTTGCAAGGCTTGAAACGGGAGCCATCTTTATCCTGCGAATAAGTGTGGATAGAAAGCTTGTTGAGCAATACGTTTCTACCGATATGATTCGAAAACAGTTTAGATTACATAACTGAAATTGGGCGTCGTCATGTCAAATTGTCATATTCAATCTTTTATATATATATATATATATATATATATATATATATATATATATATATATATATATATATATATATAGGACACGACTTCTATCACTATACTAATGTCTTTCAAGTACGAAAATATATGTATTTCGCATATTGTATCTTGACATCATAAACAGACTTACACTATAGCATACGTGGCCTAGGAAAATTTATCAACATTGTCAGAGGACGTTCGACGTCCCGAGCAAGATAACGAACAGGTATTCAGATGTTAAAGAAATTCAAATAATAAAATAATAAAATTACATGATCTAGGCTACCGACAGTAACTGCGCCCTGCTACCGATTTATGTAGTTGGTTGTATATTTTATTGCTTCGTTGCACTGTTGTATGCATTCATTTATAACAAATGTTATTCACTATCTTTCTATTACCACTATTTCACCATCTCATGCACAGAGAAGGAAGTTTGAAGCACATACAAAAATAAAAAGTAGATAAATGTCCTCGGAGTGCTATCATTTGCCTCACTGTTATGTTTTATTAACCTAAATTCTCTAGGAAGAAAACATGCCACCTAACAATGCCTCTGAACCCTGGGAACACAGAAGTTTTTATAAGGATACCATTCGATCACATAATTATGAATTCATAGCATTTTACTTTTTTTTCAAGAAGATGTATCTCCTTCAGAATTCTGCTACTTATATGAATCAAGAGAGGTCACGGGTTCAATACAGGCCGCAGCGGCCGCATTTGCATGGGAGGGAAATGCAAAAACGCTCCCATACTTATAGGGTTAGGTGCACTTAACGAACCACAGGTGGTCCAAGTTATGCGACTTATAATCAGATCGTGGTTTATAATTTAATTTGTATTATTTATTTATAGCGGTGAACCCTATAGCAAAGGGGATTCACGCCAACGGGTAGCAAAATACGATCACCTCTAGACCTTAGTTTAGAGCATCTATATTTCCACACATATTTCAGGCACTGTTGATGTTGACCGCGCACGCCTACATCAGAATATTCGTACAATGTAAAGGCCTCGTATGTAGAATGAGCCTTGTCTCGTGTTTCGTTGATCCGTGCTATTGAAATTTTGCCGTCTCCACCGACAGATTGAGTTTTTGTCACGGGAGTGCTGGAGGTGCAACGCTTCGCTATAGACATCAATCGTGTCCCGCAGCGCGAGGTCCTCACAAAGAAAATTGGAGAACCTCCTGGGCGAGACGGTGTAAGCGACGTTCCCGATGATGACGCACGCCAGGAACACAATGAGCAGCAGCAGGCAGCAATGTCGGGCATATCGAGCCGAAGCTCCCCCGTACGCCGTCTCCGGGGCTCCCTCCTCTCCGTCCTCCTCCTCCTCTTGGTCCGAACTGCTACCCCCACCAGACCTGAACAGATACCAAGGAAGACCCATGCCACCCGGGCCAATGTAAAGGTAAAATTTACCTTCACTCAAACAAGGTTCACTATTCCTCGTCATTTTGACACGAAGAATTCTTGAGGAGTTCACCACAGTTTGTTGAAACGTGTATCTGGCCTCTCATGAAACAAAGAAAAAGAACGCTGACAGGTGCCACTGACGGCAACTTCCCTAATATCTACCCACTGACATTTTGATTTCGAATAAAAGGCGTGCACGTACGAATCACCTGTGTCGGTTGGTTAAAATATGAGTATTCACTTCAGCACACGTATTTACGTACAAATAAACAGCTAGACTTGGAATAGTGCAAGGGTTCATTCGAGTTGCCCGCAGTACGATATAATTGCGCTCGCTCCGCCCTAGGCGCTTGCGAATTTCTGATACACACATACCCAGCGCACTGAATATGTGCCCCACACACACATATATATATATATATATATATATATATATATATATATATATATATATATTGTTACAAGCGTGAAAGTGTTGTGTTATTTGGGTATGTGCCATAAGCTGTAGTGGGACGCAGATAAGAGCTGTGGAAAAAAAGGACGTTTTTGCCAAGGGATCACGGAACCTAGGCTGGCGCTCAAGACAGTCGGTTGCGTCGTGTCCCAAGAAACCCTCTCTTAACAGAATAACCCGTAACAGAGTGGTGGAGGTGCGGGGTACACGACGTCGACGTACTACGGAGTCCCAAGCGCTTGAACTTTGCCGGAGCCGCCGCCTTGCCGGTCTCTCGCCGACAACAGTCATCATGCCACAGCACGGAGGACCAGACCCAGCGCCAGTTGCAACCGCGCAAGGGTCAACGGCAGCTGCACCCGCACAACATTACATGGAGCCACGCTCGTTCGCGGGAAGAGCGGGAGAAGACGTGGACGAGTGGCTTACGCACTACAATCGGGTGAGCCGATATAACAACTGGAACTCGGTCACCAAGCTTGACAACGTCGTCCTACTCCTGAGAGAAACCGCACTGATATGGTTCGAGAATCACGAAGAATCTTTAACAACATGGGAACGGTTTGTTGAGGAAATAGGAAAATGTTTTGGCGACTCTGATGCAAAAATGAAATGTGCTTAGCGAACGCTTGGCCAAAGAGCTCAAAGTCAGGGAGAGACATGCACTACTTATATAGAAGAGGTGCTCAAGCTGTGCAAGATTGTAAACCCGCGGATGTCTGAAGAAGACCGAGTCGGAGCTCTTTTGAAAGGTATCGCGGAAGACGTCTACAATTTCCTGATATGTAGAGAAGACCTAACCTCCCGTCTTAGATGTCTTGCGTCACTGCCGCACGTTTGAGACGTTGAGGACCTGTCGTATCGCACCCAAATTTGGACGACTGGCAAACGTGACCACTGTCGCCAGCGTCGATACCAGTCCATCCACCAACCTTGCCTCTACTATCCGGGAAATAGTACGCGAAGAACTGCGGCGACACAATGAATTAATGCACAACACAGTTCAACCGCCGGCGACGTACCCAGTATCACACTCAGCGCCCGCAGCACCATGCGCTACTTTTCCACCGTCGGTGCGTGTCACGGACGTCGACGTGGCTGGAACTACGTGGGCACATCCGGAGACGTCTCCGTCCCAACAGCGATATCGGCAACGCTTTCAACCCAACCGTGGTGCACAGTGGCGTACGGCTCCTGTTCAGCGTACTGACATGATATACCCAGTTCGACGACCTCTGGCGGCTGAGCGCTTTGAGCGACATTTTGTCGATCGCCCTCCTCCCTTGTGCTGCAACTGTGGTGTCGAGGGCCACATTTCCAGGTACTGTAACGCGGCCCCCATATATATATATATATATATATATATATATATATATATAACAAAACGCAACCATAGGATACACATATCACAAAATCATTACCCCTTCACTGCAGTTCACTTACACGATTGATAACAATTCACTGGCAAACCAAGCTTGCTTGACGTAGATGTCAACTGGAGTTGAGTTGTACGACCGCAGTTGTACCAGGTTATCTCGAAATAGCGACGCCTTTTCTTAGTTGGCGAAAACGTCCTTTAGATTTTGATTTCTCTTTGACAAAAAAAACACCCAACGAAGTTCAAATCCTTCAAACTACGTTTACGAAAGCGGTAATAAGCCTTACACGAGTTTTTGAGTGTGTTGAAGGGTTCCAAGAGTTGCAACGTGCGTTAAAGGTCATCATTCTCTTTCGGTCGGCCTTCAAGAAGTCGTACCTACGAGAGTGTCAAAAAGGTTCGATAAAAAAAGAACGAGAGTCGTCGCTACACAACTGACAAGAATTCAGAAGCTGCAGATATGAGTTTATGCTCTTGTGAATGGATTTCAGATTTTGAGCGTGGATTTGCGCATGAGCCGCGTTGTCACAGTCTTTTGCTCACCCTTTCTCCCAGACAACAAAAATCAAATCAAAGAAAGCTTGCTTGATTTTGTGACAGGATTAAAAAAATCACATTGAAAGTTATTTGAAACGAAACGGCCCGCGTTCCTTACGCACCTCATTTATCGCAGTGTGCTCTGTGCGATTAGAGTGATTTTTAATGAAGAAATTTCAACAAAATTCAACAACGTGAAGACAACTTCGAAGAGACCGCTCAACAGCATGAAGCTTGAGAAACTGCAGACTTGCTTCTAAAGTTGGTAGTAAAAGCTACACAAGTATATTCACTCCACTGGAGAACATTTTGAAGGAAACAAGGTCATTATTTCCCAAATGAAATAATCTTTTCCTCTATTGGAGACAGTCGGGCTTTTTTTTTTCATCCCCCCTCATACATATATAACCAAAGCTTGGCAAACACTGCCAAATATTTTTTTCACAGCTTCAGGCGCAGCCAATGAACGCGCCTGGTATTTGCATAGGTGATGGCCAAAAGAGGCATCGTATGCACTATCATACGATCACAAGTCGTTAAATTGTACTGAAGAAGCGTTGAAAGAAAGTGGTTTCATACAACATGATTCTTATAACATGATTGATACAACGATTCTTAGATCTTTTGACACGTTACGTTAGATATTCCGTATTGAACTGTGTTCAGACAGCTGATCAGATTAGTTGGCGTTATTAT